>NW_006406909.1:0-1254 GCF_000299155.1 Elephantulus edwardii
CTTTGGACATGTTGCCAGGAGGGACGGGTCCTTGGAGAAGGGCATCATGCTTGGGAGGGTGGAGGGACAGCGGAGGAGGGGAAGACCCTCTATGAGATGGATTGATTCGGTGACTGGGGTAATTGGGATGGGTGTGTCAGAGGCAGTGCAGTTGGCGCAGGATAGAGCAGGGTTTTGGGCTGTTGTGCATAGGTTCCCTATGAGTAGAAAACGACTCGACGGCACATAACAACAACAACAACAACAATGAAAGATTATAGAGAACTTGGATTTCCATTCATTCATTGTTGCACATTTTCCTCCCTGCTAGTTCAATCATCTCTCTGGAAAGAAAAAATTCTTTCACTGTTATACAATTCCTACCGTCAGTATTCTTTACTATGCAGCTCTTTTTCTGGACTCTTGTCATGCCAATAATACCCAATCATATATTACTTTTATATAGTTCTCTCCCTCATCTGTTTCAATGCCATGTACATTATTTATCTCCTCTTTTCTTAGTTTTCCCTCAACCTCCATGTCAGTCCTGTTTTATAACAGTGGTATTATGCAGTATTTGTCCTTTTGTGACTGATATTTCACTTAACTTAATGTCCTTCATGGCCAGCCATTTTGTATTTTTTCACGAGTTCATTGTTTTTTCAGTGCTGCATAATATTCCATTGTGTGAATATACCACAGCTTTTCTAGCCATTCTTTTGTTGATGGACATTTGGATTGTTTCCAACTCTTTACTTCTGTGAACAAAGCAGCAATAAACATGGATGTGCATATATCTGCTTGGATGGCAGTTCTGGATTCTTTAGGGTATATTCCCAGAAGTGGAATTGCTGAGTCAAACTGGTTTTTCTATTTGCAATTTTTTGAGAAAGCACCATACGGCCTTCCAGAGTGGTTACACCATTTTACACTCCCACTAACAGTGAATACGGGTTCCAGTTTCTCCACAACCTCACCAGCATTTGTTGTTTGCTGTGCTGTTGAATTTTGCTATTGTCACTAGGGTGAGATGACATCTCGTAGTTGTTTTGACAAGTCACATTCTTATATAAAGCAGGCACAATACTACTATGTTATTGAAGGGTTGCTTTGTAAGGCACTGGAGACTTTGGATATCAGAAATGGTTAAGCATTCAACAATCCACCAGATGCTCTGCCGGGGAAGGAGGGGCAAGCTCCTCCTGTACCAGTCAGATCTGATTTGACGGTACAAGCACACAAAAATAATAAAAAAATAAAATAAAAAATATTTAA
>NW_006406910.1:0-1227 GCF_000299155.1 Elephantulus edwardii
GGGTGGAGAAAACAGTGCAACAATGAATGAATGAAAACCCAAAATCTCTGTAAATGTTCATTAAAACTAATAAAATTCAATTAAAAAAAAAGAGATAGGACACATGAAGAAATGCTCAAAATCACTGGCAATAAGAGAAACGCATATCAAAACCACAATGAGATACCATCTTACTCCAACAGCAGTTGCAAAGTTTAATAGGACAGCAAACATAAATGTTGCACAGGATGTGTCAAGATAGGAACTGTTGTACATTGGTGGTGGGATTGTAAAATAGTACAACCATTCTTGAAGGCATTTTAGCACTTCCTCAAAAAGCTGAACATAGAAATTCCATACAGCCCAGCTATTCCACTGCTTGGAATATACACAGAGAAAATGAGATCTGAGGCACAAACAGGGACTTGGACACCAGTGTTCATAGCAGCGTTATTCACCACTGCAAGAGCATGGAAACAGCCCAAATAGCCAACCACAATTCAATGGATTAAGAAATTATGGTATATAAAAAAAAGAAATTATGGTATATGATGAAATACTATGTAACACGCAGGAACAATCACTGAAAATTACTACCTAACTTGGGAGGGTCTGGAGAGCATTATGCTAAGTGAAGTCACTCAATTCCATAAGGACAAATATTATAAGACCATTATTGTAGAAATAGAAAGATAACTAGTAAAAAGTATATAGGGACTCAAGGGGAGGAAGACAGGAGCAGAAGGGTGAGGATGGGCAGGGGTAATCATAGGATGGCACAATTTGATGGTTAGACAGGTGAGTAAAGGAAATGAGAAAGATCCAATATGAGAAACAATGTATATTAATTTTGTTAAGTAAACCAGCAAAAAATAAAAAATGCATTTAAAAAAAGAGAAAAAATTTACCAGAGTCTTCAAAAAAGAAAGATAGTAATGTACTTGAGTTAAGATTTTCAGCCATAGAAAAACCACTGGAGACTTGTCATGCATAGAAATCGACTCAAAGTAGTGACTTTTTAATATTGAATTATGTAACTAACTCAATGTCAAAACCAAATATCTATAAATAGATGTTCAGCCAAAGTTAATTTTATCAAGTATATACCTGTAAATTCTTCAGCATTATTTGCTCATATGTGACATTAAAGGAATTGTACTCAACTTGATGGAACCTAACAACAAAAACCAACAAATTCCCTGCAAATTAACCTCAAACTCAATGAACAATATTTTTTACTATTTTAAA
>NW_006406911.1:0-1254 GCF_000299155.1 Elephantulus edwardii
GATCCTACAAACTGTGGCTGACGCTGAGAAGAATGGGAATCCCAGAACAATTGATCGTGCTAATGTGAAACTTATACTTGAACCAAGATGCAGTCATCAGAACAAAGCAAGGAAACACTGCATGGTTCAAAATTGGGAAGGGCGTATGCCAGGGATGGGTCCTGTCTCCATATCTTTTCAACCTGTATGCAGAAAAGATCATCTGGGAGGTTGGGCTCTTAGAGGAGAAATGCAACATCAGGATTGATGGAATATCGATAAACAATCTGCGTTATGCAGATGACACAACCCTGCTTGCTGAAACTGAGGAGGACCTGAAGAGCTTGTTGCTGAGCATCAGGGACTACAGCCTTCAATATGGATTAAGGCTTAATATCAAGAAGACAAAGATTCTCACCACTGGACCAATTGGCAGCATCAGGATGGATGGTAAAGAGATGAGATTGTTCATAGCTTTAGTCTGCTTGGCTCCAAAATCAACACTCTCGGCACCAGCAGCCAGGAAATTAAAAGATGTATTGCACTGGGAAAGTCTGCTGTTAGGGATCTCCCTAAAGTACTGAAGAGCAATGGTGTGTCTCTGGAGACTAAGTGCATCTGGTACAGGCCATGGTCTTTGCAATCACTTGTTATGCCTCAGAGAACTGGACAATGACCAGGAAGGACAGAAGAAGAATTGATGCTTTTGAGCTTTGGTGCTGGAGAAAAGTGCTGAGGGTGCCATGGACTGCTAAGAAAACAAACAGATTCACCTGGAGAGGGTTAAACCGGGCTGTTCCTTGGAGACAAGGATTCTGAGACTTAGTCTGATATACTTTGGTCATGTTGTCAGTAAGGACTGGTCTTTGGAAAGGACATCATGCTTTGGAGGGTGGAGGGCAGGCGCAGGAGGGGAAGGCCCTCTGGGAGGTGGATTGATTCGGTGACTGGGGCAATAGGGATGAGTATGTAGAAGACAATGAGATTGACACAGGACAGAGCAGAGTTTAGAGCTGTTGTACGTAGGGTCGCTATGAGTTGCAAGCGACTTGATGGCACATAACAACAAGAAGAATCATTTCATTGACTATGCAAAGGGATTTGACTTGTGTAGATCACAAAAAATTGTGGGTAACTCTGAGAAGAAAGGGAATCCCAAAACAGTTTATCATGCTTATTTGAAGCTTATACTTGGACCAAAAGGCCATCATTAAAGCAGAGTGGGTAAACACTGCATGGTTCAAAATTGGGAAGAATGTACGCCAGTGATGTGTC
>NW_006406912.1:0-1254 GCF_000299155.1 Elephantulus edwardii
CAGGTTCATTCTGGAGAGAGTAAAACCAGGCTTCTCCTTGGTGGCAAGGAATCTGAAGGTGTGTTACATATTTTAGGCATGTTGCAGGGAGGGACCAGTCCCTGGAGATGAACATTACGTGTGTGAGGATGGAGGGACAGACAGCTCAGGAGGGAAAGATCCTAGATAAGATGGACTGACTCAGTGACTAGAGTAAGTGGGGGAGGTGTGTTGACAATGGTAAGGTTGGCTCAAGATAGAGCAGGCTTCAGAACTGTTGTACAGAGGGGTCGCTTTGAGTCACAAGCAACTCTATGGCACACAGCAACAAAAATAACATCTTTTGGGTAGTTTTTTAAAATGGTATTGTTTTCCTGATTTGTTTTTCATTGTTCTCTTTTTCAATGTAGATAAATCAGGCTGAGTTTTTTTAATGTTGATTTTTGTACCTTGACATTTTACTAAATCCTCCTTATTTAGATTTTGAGATTTTCTATACATAAAATAATGTAATCTTTTAAAAAAAAGCAGAGAGAAAGAGAGTTTTACTTCTTCTTTGCCAATTTGGATTCCTCTCTCTCTCTTTTAGGCTTTATTGTTCTGGCTGTGTTCCCGTACAATATTGAATAGGAGTGGTGATAAAGAGCATCTTTATTTTTGGCAAAGGAAATGTTTTTAGTCTTTCTCCATTGAGAATAATGTTGGCCATTTGTTTTATATATATGTTCTTAATTATATTGAAGAATTTCCTTTCTAATCCTACTTTGCTGAGCATTTTTCTCCAGAATGGTATTGAGTTTTGTCAAATACCTTTGCTGCATCAGTTTGTATGATCATGTGGTTTCTTTGCTTTACTTACATAGCTTATCACAGTTGTTTGTTTTCCAGTGATGAATCATTCTTGTGCAATTGGTATAAATCCTGCTTAATAATATATTGTTCATTTAGTATATGGTGTTGTATTCTATTGGCTAGAATTTGTTGAAAATTTTTTTCATCTTTTCATAAAAGATATTTTTTTAGAATTTTTTTTAAATCTTACTTTGATATCAGTATTGCTTTTGTTCCATAGACTGGATTTAGGAGTTTTCCATAATTTTCTACATTCTGAAATAGTTTGAATGAAATTAGTATCAGTTTCCCTTTGAACATTTAGTAGACTTTGTCAATGAAATTGTCTGAGCCAGGAAGTCTGTTTCTGATACTACTGCCACTAGAAAAACATGCACTCATATTCTGGTGCTTCATTACCTCCTCTGGAAGATAAGTGGAGGG
>NW_006406913.1:0-1249 GCF_000299155.1 Elephantulus edwardii
TTCTCTTAGCTACTTCCTGCTGAAAAGGGATGCTGTGGGTTTCAGGGTGAAGATCTTCTCTCACTACTCTAAAGGGCCCCTTTGGCAGTAGGAAATACATAGACTATTATGGAGATTGATTTTGGAATTTAGATGCACTGTTATTAATTGTGCTTAGCCATACATGTTCATATCCTTGAAGATGTATGCTGCTTCTAGGTTGTAGCAGATGCAATTTGCCTTTTGATTTCCTGACTGCTGGTGTCCAAAGTGTTGATTGTGGAACTGAGCAAGCTGTAACTATTAACAACCTGAATCTCTTCTCCATCCATCATGATGGTGTCAATTGGTCTAGTGGTGAAATCTTAGTCTTCCTGACGTTGAACTTCAATCCATATTGAAGACTACAGTCCTTGACCCTCTGTAGCAAGTGCTTCAGGTCTTGTTCAGTTTCAACAAGCAAGGTTGTCTCAGCTGCATAACATAGGTTGTTAATGAGTCTTCCTGCCAATTATGATGTCACATTCCTCCTCATAAAGCTTAGCCTCCCAAATGATCTCTTCTGCATACATATTGAAAAAGTATGGAGACAGGTCACATCCCTGATACACTCCCTTCTTGATTTTGAACCATGTAGTGATCCCCTGCTCTGCTCTGAAGACTGCTTCCTGCTCCAAGTATAGGTTTCACGTAAGCACAAACAAGTGTTTTGGGATTCCCATTCTCCTCAAGGTTAACCATAATTTGTTGTGCTCTACACAAAGACCTTTTCATAGCCAATGAAATACAGATAGATATCCTTCTGGTACTCTTTGCTTTCTGCCAAGATCCATCTGACATTGGTAGTAATGTCTTTAGTGCCACAGCCTCTTTAAACCCAGCTTGTATTTTGGATATTTCTCTGTCAGTGTACTGTCCCAGTCATTTCTGGATAATCTTTAGCAGAATTTTGGTTGTGTGTGATATGAGTGATATTGTATGATAGGTTTAGCAATGCCTAAACAGACTTAGCTATTAGGTCTGATTCTAATAGTAATATACTACTATTCCCCCTACATTCCATGTTATGTAAATATTTTGGCTAATTGCAATTTAATTTAAATTCATTTTCTGCACTTAAATCACCTCTTCTCCTCTGAATAATATAGCTATTAAATTTATTATATTTGTTAACTGAAAAACTGTGTACTTGATTTTAAAAAGATCTACAAAATTCTGGGAAGAGATAAACATTATTGATTTTAAATATTATTAAAACTTTTTTCTTTTT
>NW_006406914.1:0-1252 GCF_000299155.1 Elephantulus edwardii
TACTGCCCTTGGCCACTCCCTAATAACCCTGGCTTGATCCTGAGATGGCAGAAAACAGTTTTTGAATTATCAGTGCTGCTTTTTTTCTCTCAGATCACTGATATCGGAATCAGGTATATTTAAGATTCAGTCCTTACCTCTACTCTACTGGTTTGTAGGGACAGGCAACCAAACACCATGTTTTTCCAGTTACAACATGAACATCCCCATCCTGTTTTTAGCACTGTGGAGAGGTCTCTGACAGATTTTCCCAGTGAAACAAAGTACATGTTATAATGTGGAGAACTTCTAAGAATCGACCAAAGTGCTAATATCAGGTGTAAATTTAAAGGCGTGCTTTACCCAAATCCTGGTATTATCAGTTGCTTCATATGTTTGTGAAGATTGGATAATTAATAAAGAAGAGTAAAGAAGAATCGATGCCTTTGAATTGTGTTTGTGAAAAGTCCTGAATATCCCATGGACTGACCAAAAAATAAGCAAATCTACCCAAGAGAAAGTGTAGCCAGAGTGCTCCTCAGGGGAAAGGATAGTGGGGCTTCATCTCACATACTTTGGGCATGTTGTCAAGATTAACACAGTGACTGTAATAGTGGTCTTAAGCCCAATGGAGCTTGTAAGGAATGGACAGGATGGTGCAGAGTCATCAAGGTTGTGAGGGGGCTGTGAATAGGAGTCATTTCAACAGCACCTATAAACAACATGGAATCATTCATCAAAATGCTCCGTATTGGTAGCAGGGCACCGTCTAGATCTTCTGTTCTCAGGGCATAGGAACCCTTTACTCACATCTTCCACATCCTCCTCCAGTTCCTGACTCTCCTTCCCATAACTTCAAGTGAATAGAAATAGTTTGTGACTTGGTTGACCTTTTTCAACATTTGAAGACCCCAGACACAAAACACTGGGAGGTAGAATAGAATTACTAAACACGTTATTAGACATTCCTAGGATGTCTCAAGAAACCACGGCCCTAAAGCTCCAGGGCAAGAAACTAAATCTCATGAAACTAAATCCCATTGGATGGATACCTTTGATTGTAAATAAGCAGCCTCAGCAGTTAATTTTTGTGATAGTACTATCGCTATCACATAACTTTTGTCTGTTCAACTTTGTCCAGGCCAACTTACTTCTTTTTTTACTTGTTTATGTAATTACAATAATGTGTAACACTACCCTTAATCAGTGTTAACTCTTCCATCACCATTCATCCTCTCCCTCCTTCCCACATCTGATAACTTTGGTCTTCTGC
>NW_006406915.1:0-1253 GCF_000299155.1 Elephantulus edwardii
ACACACACACACACACACACACACATATATACACCTATGTTCAGAGCACAATTCAATATTGTGAATACTTTTATTCACAATAAGAAAAACATTGAAACAGACCAAATGTCCGTCAGCAAATGAATGAATTGAGAAATTGTGGAACATTCACACAATGAAATATATGCAGCCCTAAGGAATAACGATTTGTAAGTGATATAAGGAGAGATTCTAGAAAATATTATACTGAGAAAATTAACACAGTCTCATAAAAATAAATACTGAATAAGAACATTATTGTAAAAATAGAAGGGTAATTTCAATCTTAGGGAGCTCTGGTGGCCAAGTGGTAAGAATCTGCACTGCAATCCCAAAGGCACATGGTTCAAATTCACCAACTGCTCCTTGGGAGAAGAATGGGAAATCTCCTCCCATGTGATTACTGCTTCTGAAAACCTGCTAAAGGGTTAGCTATGGGTCAGTTTTAATTGATGGCCACAGCAACAACTAGTAACATATGTAGCAATAAACAAAAGGGGAAGAGAAAGAACAAAGGGGAAGAGTGAAAATCACCAGAATATCAGAGTTTACTGGGTAGACAGGGAGGATGGAATAAAGAACAGGAAACATTAAATGGAGACTTGAAATGAGGGGTAATGACAGGCATTTATCAATAGTGTGTAATTACACAAACTACAGTGCATATGAATGATTGTATGAAGCAATAAATGAAAGATTTCATAAAACATGAATGAATGAAATAATGTAACTGAATTATCTTATGAAAACCAGTAAAAGTATTGGAGCTCTAACTCTATGAACTTTGATAAATGCCGATAGTTGTAAAAGGCTTCAGCCCTTTTGTTCATAGGGTCACTATGAGTTGTGATCTATTCAATGGCAATCAGCACAACAACAATAAAAGTATTAAAAACAAAGATGTAGTTATTAGGTTCCAAGTACTAAGTAAAGAATAAAAATGAAAATAGGAATAAAATCCAATCCTTACCTTCAAAAAATGTTGTGAGAGATTATGAAATATATGGGTGTTTTCTTTTTTTATATATCAGCTTTAAACATTTTTTGTCACTTCGAAGACAAAAGATACATAAATAGTTATGTATCTTTTGTCTTAAAAGTGACAAAAAATGTACAGGCCATGGTCTTTGCAATCACTTGTTATGTATCAGAGAGTTGGACAATGACCAAGGAGGATAGAAGGAGAACTGACGCCTTTGATCTGTGGTGCTGGAGAAGAGTATTGAGAATACCAT
>NW_006406916.1:0-1196 GCF_000299155.1 Elephantulus edwardii
ACTAAGCATAGCTACCATCTAAAGGGTACTGGCCTTCCTTCACCTATCAAATTGCGGGATCCTATGATTAACTACTCTCCCCCCACCCATCCTTTCTCCTCTGCTCCCACTCTCACCCTCTTGTTCTACAATAATGTTCTTCAATAATGGCCTTATACAGTATTTGTCTTTATGGGGCTGAATTAGTTTACTTAGGAGAATGTTCTTCAGTCCCTCCCAAGTTAGGTAGTGAATTACAAAGTCATTGCTCTTGCATGCTGTGTAGCATTCCATCATGTGAATGTACCGTAATTTCTCAATCCACTTGATTGTGATTGGACCTCTGGGCTGTTTTCATGTTCTTGTGATGGTGAATAATGTTTGTATGAACATTAGTATACAAGTCTCCATTTGTGCTTCAATTCTCATTTTCTTGGGGTATTTTCCAAGCAGTGGAATAGCCATATGGGTCAGCATTTTTTTTTTTTTACTTTGTCTTGTTGATTGCCTTAGAGTTGAGCACGACACATAGAGACTCTATGAACAAAATGCCTGAAGTCCCTCTAAAGTATCAACATTCATCAAAGTTCATAGAGATTCTGAAGACATGTTATTTAGGAAGTGGTATTACATACTTTATTTTTTTAATTTTATACTGATTTATTTACAAAGTTTGAATAAATTGGTTTTCACAAAATGTCCTTCCTTTTTCCTTCACCCCACCCACCCATCGAATTGTGCAACCCAATGATTAACACCCTATTCCCTCCTCAATTTCCACCCTCTCCCTACTCCTACATCCTCATACTCATTCTACAATAATGGTTTTATACAGTATTTGTCCTTGTGGTACTGAGCTAGTTCACTCAGCATAATGCTCTCCAGTCCCTCCCAAGTTAGGCAGTAATTTACAAAATCAATGATCCTGCATGCTGTGTAGTATTTCATTGTATGAATGCACCACAACTTCTCAAACCATTCATTTGTGGTTGGACATATGGGCTGTTTCCATGTTCTTGTGATGGTAAATAATGCCGCTGTGAACATTGGTGTTCAAGTTTCTGTTTGAGTCTCAGGTCTCATTTTCTTGGGGTATATTCCAAGCAATAGAATAGCTGGGTCAAGAGCAAACTGCCTTCCAGAGTGGTTGTACCGTTGTACAATCCCATCAACAATGCAAAAGAGTTTCTATGTCAACACATCCTCTCCAACATTGA
>NW_006406917.1:0-1145 GCF_000299155.1 Elephantulus edwardii
TGAAATTCAGGTGGGATGAAATCAAAGTCATATTTTGGCTCTTGTGCATTTGGTTTAATTTTCCTCAGTTTCAGCTTGAAGTTGCATATGAGTCGTTGGCGGTCCATTCCACAATCAGCTCCTGGCCTAGTTTTCACAGCTGATATTGAGCTTCTCCAGTGGTTTTTTCTGCAGATGTAATCGGTCTGATTCCTATGCATACCATCAGGTGAAATCCATGTGTACAACCTGCGTCTATGTTTCTTTTTTTTTTTTTTTTGAGGTTTTAGTCTGTATTCCTCCAATGTTTAATAAAGGAACCCTGCTGGTAAAGTATATTACCTGCTTTGATACAACTGAAACTATTTATGGCTAAGCATTTTTCTGCTGTGTGTATATATTATACTTTTTACATCTAAATATAATGTCTGAATCATTCCTACTTTTTGGTTATTATGAATAATATTGTTAAGTACATTCATGCATATAACTTTCTTTGTGGATGTGTTTCCATTCCTGTTGGGTTATTATTATTATTTGACTTAGAAAGGTCTCGCTATGTTTCCATTTCCGAGGAAGTGCTGAACTTTTCAGAAGTGACTGTACATTTTACATTTCCAACAAGCAAAGCTTGTTATTTTCTGATTTCATTTCAGGCAGCCTTGCAGTTGCTGGATGACACCCAAGAGGGTCCAGCTTACTGTGGTCCTGAGTGGAAACACTGCTGGGTCCTGTGCCGTCCACACAATGACCGCTGTGCTTGAGCCATCGTTGCAGACACTGGTTGAATCCGTCACTGTGTGACTCTTCCTTTTTCCCTTGACTCCCTGACTTACCAAGAATGTTGTCCTTTTCCAGGGACTGGTCTTGCTTTTTTTTTTTTTTAATTTAGATTGTTTATTTTTCATTTCAATGAACATCTACAGAGATTTTGAGATCCCATTCATTCATTGTTGCACCCTTCTCCCCGCACAAACTCCTCCCCCCTTGCCCCCAACCCTCATTTGCTCCTCTCCTTGAAAACCAAAAGAAAAACTCACTCATTGGTACACAATCTCCCCCGCACCTCCCCAAACCCCACCCCCTACCCCTA
The DNA here is from genome assembly GCF_000299155.1 of Elephantulus edwardii. Lineage (NCBI taxonomy): Eukaryota > Metazoa > Chordata > Mammalia > Macroscelidea > Macroscelididae > Elephantulus > Elephantulus edwardii. The sequence goes on from NW_006406917.1 coordinate 1,073, forward strand.
AATATAATCCAGTCTGCAACCGTCATTGCATACTCCTATGATAAAAATAATGCCCCAAAATATAATTCTTTTA
>NW_006406918.1:0-1198 GCF_000299155.1 Elephantulus edwardii
TAATCGGGATGGGTGTGTCAGAGGTCATGCGATTGGCACAGGATAGAGCAGGGTTTAGGGCTGTTGTACATAGGGTTGCTATGAGTCACAAATGACTCAACGGCACATAACAACAACAACAACATGTATACTTATCAAGGAGCTTTGGTGGCCCTGTGGATTAAATGTCAGACTATTAATCCAAAGGTTGGTGGTTCAAATTTACCAGCTACTCTGTGAGAGAAAGATGTTGTCATTTGCTCCCATAAAGACTTACAGTATTAGAAAGCCTGCAAAGCAGTTCTGCTCTGTCTTGTATGGTACTTCTGAATCACAACCAGTTCAATAGCAGGGGTTAGATATTGTAAATGAGTATATTTTAGGGACTTTATGAGGAGGAGAGTGGCATCAAGATTGGAGGAAGACTCAAGAACAACCTACGATAAGCAAATGACACAACTTTGCTTGCTGAAACTGAAGAAGACCTGAATCACTTGCTGCAAAAGGTCAAGGACTGTAGTCTTCAATATGGATTGAAGCTTAACATCAAGAAGACAAAGATTCTCACCACTGGGACAATTAGCAGCACTGTAATAGATGGAGAAGAGATTGAGGTTGTTAGCAATTACAGCTTGCTTGGATCCACAATCAACATTCTTAACACCAGCAGTCAGGAAATCAAACGATGGATTGCATTGGGAAAATCTGCTGTCAGTGACCTCTGCAGAGTACTAAAGAGCAACAATGTCAGTCTAGATACAAAGGTGCACCTTATCCAGGCCATGATCTTCACAATTACTTGTTTTGCATCAGAGAGCTGGACAATGACTGACAGTAGAAGAATGGATGCCTTTGAGTTGTGGTGCTGGAGAAGAGACTTGAACCTACCATGAGGTGCTAAGAAAACAAATAGGTCTGTCTTGGACATGGTGAAATCAAGTGTCTCCTTGGAGGCTAGATTTTTTTTGTTTTTATTAATGTCAATGAACATTTACAGAGATTTTGGATTTCTATACATTCATTATTGCACTTTTCTCCCCACCCCCTCACCCCCAGTTCGCTCTTCTCCTTGAAAATCAAAAGAAAAACTCCTTGATTGGTATACAATCCCCCCGGACCCCCTCGCCCCCACCCTGAGTATACTCCACTCTGCAACCCTCATTCCCAACTCTTATTATAATCATAATGCCCTAAAATATATTACTTTTTTTTTCTATAT
>NW_006406919.1:0-1253 GCF_000299155.1 Elephantulus edwardii
ATGCTGGGTAGAGTGGAGGGACAGCACAGGAGAGGAAGACCCTCTATGAGGTGGATTGATTCAGTGACTGGGGTAATCGGGATGGGTTTGTCAGAGGCAATGCGATTGGCACAGAATAGAGCAGGGTTTAGGGCTGTAGTACATAGGGTCATTATGAGTCACAAACGACTCCATGGCACATAACAACAACAACAACAGCAGTTGTTGTTGTTATGTGTCATCGAGTCACCTACGACTCATAGCTACCCTATGTACCACAGCCCTAAACCCTGGTCTGTCCTGTGCCAATCTTACTGTCTATGACAAACATACCCCCATTACCCCAATCACTGAATCGATCCACCTCAAAGAGAGTCTTCCTCTCCTGCACTGTCCCTCCACCCTCCTAAGCATGATGTCCCTCTCCAAGGACTGGTCCTTTCTTGAACATGTCCAAAGGATATCAGACAAACCTTCAGAATCTTTGCCTCCAAGGAGGAGCCTCGTTTAACCCTCTCTAGAACGAACTGGTTCATTTTCTTAGCAGTCCATGGTATATTCAATACTCTTCTCCAACAGCACAGCTCAAAGGCATCAATTCTCCCTCTGTCCTCCCTAGTCATTGTCCAGCTCTCTGACCCATAACAAGGGATTACAAAGATCATGCACCTTAGTTTTCAAAGTAACACTATTGCTCTTCAGTAATTTGGAGAGGTCCCTAATAACAGACTGTCCCATCACAATACATCTTTTAATTTTCTGGCTGCTGGTGCCAAGAGTGTTGATTGTGGAGTCATGCAAACCCAAACTGAACAATCTCAATCTCTTCACCACCCATACTGATGCTGCAGTGCTGAGAATCTTTGTTTTCTTGATATTGAGCCTCAGTCCATACTGAAGGCTGTATTCCTTGACCTTCTGCAGCAGGGGCTTCAGGTACTCCTTAGTTTCAGCAAGCAGGAATGTGTCATCTGCATAACACAGATTGTTGATGAGTCTTCCTCCAATCCTGATGCCACATTTCTCCTCATAGAGCTGAGCCTCTCGGATAATCTGTTCTGCACATAGTCTGAAAAGGTATGGAGATAGGACACATCCCTGGAGTAGACCCTTCCCAATTTTGAACCATGCAGTGTTTCCTAGCTCTGTTCTGATGACTGCCTCCTGGTACAAGTTTTGCATAAGCACAATCAAGTGTTCTGGGATTCCCATTCTTCTCAGAGTCATCCACAGTTTGTTATGATCCACACAGTCAAATGCCTTTGTCAATCAAA
>NW_006406920.1:0-1252 GCF_000299155.1 Elephantulus edwardii
AGGAGGGTAGAGAGAATAGTGCAACAATGAATGAATGGAAACCCAAAATCTCTGTAAATGTTTATGAAAATTAATAAAATATAATTATAGAAAAAAAATAAACTGACATCCTTAATATTAATTAGCATTTTGGAGAGGTCTTTGATGGAAAATGTTCCCAATGCAGTCAGTATATATATTGATTTCTTGACTGCTACTGTCACGGGTGTTGCTTGTTTTTTTGAAGTAAAATTAAATAATTGACAATTTTATTATTTTCTCTATAATAATGCTGCCTGTTGGTCCAGTAGTGATGATTTTGTTTTCTTAATGTTGAGATGCAATCCATATTGAATACTGTAGTCTTTGATCTTACGCAGCAAGCACTTCAAGTTCTCTTCATTTTCAGTGAACAAGGCTGTGTTACCTGCTTAATGGTTTTTGATGGGTCTTCCTCCAATCATGATGCCACATTCTTCTTCACAGAGTCCAACTTTTTTTATTATTTACTCAGTATACAGATGGAGTAGATATGGAGAAAAGACACAACCCTGATGCATGCCCTTCCTGATTTTAAACCATGTTCTATTCAAACAACAACAACTCCTTAGTTGAAGTGGAGATTTTGCATGAGCACAATGAAGTGTACATAGATACTTATTTTTCTCAATGTTAGGCATAATTTGTTATAATCTACAGAATCAAATGCCTTTGTATAGTAAAAAAACCACCAATATCAGATGTTCTCTTTCAAGCAAGGTATATTTGATACTAGCAATGATATTCCTTATGCCACAGACTTCTGAACCCAGCACAAATTTCTGTAATTTTCATGTTGATCTCTTCTTCCAGCTGTTTTTAAATAATTTCCAGCAAGATTTTACTTGTGATTTTAATGATAATGCTTGATAATTTCCACCTTTTGTTGTGTCACCTATTTTGGGAATGGAAACAAATATGGATCTCTTTCAGGCATTTGGCCATGTAAATGTCTTCCAAATTTCTTGGCAAAGACTAGTGAGCATGTTCAGAGCTACATCTGTTTGTTGAAATACTTCAGTTTGTATTTCATCAATTTCTAGGACATTATTTACTGCCAGTGCCTTCAGAGCAGCTTCAACTTCTTATAAAATGCTTCACACACATTTCATTATTTTTAATAGCCATGTAGTATTCTAATATATCTATCTATCTCTATCTCTATCTCTATCTCTATCTCTATATCTATATCTATATCTATATCTATATCTATATCTATATCTATATCATCTAT
>NW_006406921.1:0-1252 GCF_000299155.1 Elephantulus edwardii
CATTGAAAAACAAGGAACTCATGCAATATTATTCAAAATGGGTGACCCTGGAGGACATTATGCTGAGTGAAATATCGCAGTGACAAAAGGACAAATACTGTATGGTGCCACTGTTGTAGAATGAGGCTGACATCAGGGTGGGGGTAAGATTGAGAAAAACTGGATAAATTATGTATGCTGCAAGAAAACAGTTTAAAAGTAATATATTTTAGGACATTATGATTATCATAAGAGTTCGGAATGAGGGTTGCAGAGTGGAGTATACTTGGGGTGGGGGTGGAGGGGTGTGGGGGGATTGTATACCAATGAAGGAGTTTTTCTTTTGCTTTTCAAGGAGAAGAGCGAACTGGGGGCGGGAGGCAGCAGGGAGAAAAGTGCAACAATGAATGAATGGAAATCCAAAATATCTGTAAATGTTCATTGAAATTAATAAAAAAATTAATTAATTGGAAATTGGATCATGAAAAGCAGTAATGTCCCTTCATTCTATGTTAGATTTTTTTTCAAAAACATTTCAAAAATTTATGTCTTTCAGGACATCTTAGCCTTTCCTTTCTTTTTGTTTTGCTATATTTATATTTAATCTGAACATGTAAAATATTGGCTTATATTAAAAATGAGGAAACATATATTTTCTCTTAACTATAATGGAATATTTTTATAAGAGGCTTTGCATTATTCTCCACTTAAGTGATATTCAAATATTAATCTGTTTGCTTTCACAAGTGAGAGAGCAATTTACATCACACACCACCACTACCACCACCACCCCTCTGCCAGCTCCCAGGATGGGGCAGAGCCCTAGAGAGAGATCAGCCCATCCTGCCTTGGATTGGAGAATGTCCATTGCTGAACCCTGCCTCCTGTTATGTCATATTGATTCTGTTTCCTTTCATAGGTTACAACCTGAGGGCACAGGCCTCCAGGAAAGAAAAAAAAAAAAAAACCAAGGGAGAAGACCAATATCCAAAATCTTGTAAAGACATCACCTGCAACTAGTAAAAGAATGAACTGAAGGACCTGCCACTGAACTGTCTCAAAGAGTAGAAAGGAGAGGTAATTTGGCCTTGACCACTGTTCTCAGGCTACATCATGTGGGATTTCTTAAGTTCAAGCAGAAGAGGTCAGGTGGATCTAGGATTTCTGGCAGGCAACAGTCATTCTGCTTCAGGAAAACAGAGGGAAGCACCAATATACAAGTCCTTCGCAAAACATTGTCATATCCTGGGATATTATAGTTACAGTGACCTAA
>NW_006406922.1:0-1194 GCF_000299155.1 Elephantulus edwardii
TTCACTGATTCTGTGTTCCATCTCATCAACTCTGCTCATATGTCCCTCCATCATGTTGACAGCCTCTGAAACACTGGAGCTTATATTTTGAATGGTGGATTCTTGTTTTTCCAGTGCCGCAATGCCTTATTTGTTTTCTCTGCAATGTTTTGCATTTTTTTAACTCCTCCTGGTCTTTGCTTGTATCATCCTTTAATTCATCAAGTTTGTCTTTCATCCATTGGAAATATTCAGTCACTCCTCTTTTAAATTCTGTGTCAGAAAGTTCCATGAGCCTTGCTGATTTCAGGGTATCGGCTGCTCTTGAGTTATCCTTTGTGAGTGACATCTTGCTTTGCTCTCGTATATTTGTGGGATAGTTTGCTTTCTTTGAGACATTGGTATGTGTTCTTGGTCTGAAGACAATGCTCTTGAGATCAGATGGGCAGCTACCAAACTTGTGCGTTTCTCTGACTTTATGGCTTCAGAAAAATGTTAGTTCAGCGCCCGCTAGGGCAATCTCTTGTTGCTAAAACAGGTCAAGGTACTCCCGTTTAAAGGCAAGGTGATTGCCCAGATGTGTAGGCACTGGTGTGGAGCTAAGTGGGGTGAGGCAGGCAAAGGGTTGGGTGATCGCAAGGGCAGGTCAATCACATGGAGGACCTTCCTCAAACCTCTGCTGTCTCAATGTGCTCACGACTAGGGTTCTTACTCAAATTCCTGTTGTCCGTTTCCTACCCAATGGTTTTCTCAGTGTTCCCTGCCTGGTGGCACTTACACAGGTGCCCTCACACAACAGCCCCTGCTCCAGCAGGATCCTGGGTCCAACAGGATCCGAATAGTCAAGATCAACTTCCCACCAACCCACTAGCCTCTGGCTGGTCTGCAGAGTTCACAGAAGCCAGCTGGCTGGCTCGTTTTGGGTGGGAACCCAAGAGACCTCGGCCAGTTTCCCCACCTGTGGGCACGCCCTTAGGTGCTCTCCCAGATAATCAGCCCCAGTAAACACAGATAAGATCCTACCGGCCTTTCTTCTGCCAGGTTAGTTCCACAACTGCTCGCGTGATAGCTCCAGGTGATGGCTGGATCTGTGATGGTGCCCTGAGGTCACAGGGCTGTGGTGGGGGCTGAGGTGCGTGGAAGCAAGGGACTAGGAGGGTAAGGAGCGCAGGCCTTGGACACTACCACCAAGAGGTGGGGGCGGGGCTTGGGCGC
>NW_006406923.1:0-1252 GCF_000299155.1 Elephantulus edwardii
CTGTCCTTGTAAATCTGGGTAGAATAAGATTTTAAGGTATTTGCTCATTTCCTCTAGGTTTTCAAATTTATCAGAGTATATCTTTCCATAGTATTCTGATATTACTGATTTAATTTCATCTGGTTCTCTTGTGATGTCGCCTCTATAATTTCTTAATTGAGTTATCAGTGTCTTCTCTCCTTTTTTTTTGTTTTGTTTGTTTGTTAAGTTTGACAGTTGTTTTTAATTTTTATTGACCTTTTCAAAGAACCAGCTCCTGGTCTTATTGATGGTTACATTGTTTTTCTGTTTTCTATCTCATTGACTTCAGGTTTATCCTTTTAGTTTATCCTTTTAATTTCTTTTCCTTTAGAGGCTGTAGGATTAGATGTCGTTCTTTTTCTAGTTGATGAAAGTGTTGAGTTAGATCACTGATTTTTGTTCTTTCTTCCTTTTTTATATGTGGCTATTGTTGTGAACTGCCCCCAAGGACTGCCTTAGCTTTCAGGCATGAAAATATGTGTTTCAGCAACTGTTTCTCCTCTTTTTCAGTCTTACCACAGTAGTAAATGAAAGTCCTTTTTTGGAGGAAAGCTTTATTTCATTCATGTCATCAAGGTAGTCTGTACTTTCGAGGAGGAAATATCTTCTGGTATTATACAAAGCAATATCTCAATGTTATTCACAGGGTTTTTGAGGGACTGTTTTTTCCCCCCCCTGCCAGAAGTAGATGACCAGTTCACTTCTTGGCCCATCTTAGTCTGGAAGTTCTCGTGAAATCAGTTTACCATAGATGGCCTTACTGGCATTTTAATACCATAAGACAGCTTTTGAAATCACAACAACATACTGGTCATCACAGTATGGCAACTGAGAGACATGTGGTGGATAAACTTTGAGCACTCTATATAAGTTAGTTTCATAGCAGAACCTATTCCCTTCTAGATGCTTATTGTTGTAGGTATCTTTAAATTGACTGCAACTCATGTTGTTGTTAGGTGCCCTCAAGTCGAGCTCAACTAATAATGGCCCTATGAGTAAAAGATCTGAACCTTAGTCTATCCTGCACCGTCCTTACACCTCCTGACACACAAGCACCTATTGCAGCAGTCACTGTATCAGCTCACCTGGTTGAGGGTCTTCCTCTCTTTTGCCAACCCGTCACCCTTCCCAACATCATGTCCCTCTCCAAGGAATAGCACTTCCTAGCAACTTGTCCAAAGTATGAAACCTCATCATTCTTGCCTCCAAAGAGCACTCTGGCTGCACCATC
>NW_006406924.1:0-1252 GCF_000299155.1 Elephantulus edwardii
TGAGTCACAAGCGACTCGATGGCACATAACAACAACAACAACAACAACAGTTCCCCGCCCCCCAACCCTGATGTCAGTCCTGTTTTACAACACTGGCACTATGCAGTACTTGACCTTAAGTGACTAAAATATTTCACTCAGCATAAGGTCCTCCAGGGTCACCCATTTTGAATAATATTTTATCAATTCCTTGTTTTCAAATGCAGTGTAGTATTTAATTATGTGAATATACCACAGCTTCTCTATCCATTCGTTTCTTGAGGGGCACTTACGTTGTTTCCAATTCTTTGCTATTGTGAACAAAGTCGTGATAAACATGAGTGTGCATATAACTGCTGGGTGGTAGTTATTGTTTCTTTGTTGTATATTCCCAGTAGTGGAATTGCTGGGTCAAATGGTATTTCTATTTGCAACTTTTTGAGAAGGTGCCATACAGCCTTCCATAATGGTTGCACATTTTACACTCCCACCAACAATGAATAAGGATTCCAGTTTCTCCACATCGCCAGCATTTGTTGTTTGCTGTTCTGTTAGATTTTGCTATACTTACTGGGGTGAGATGATATCTCATAGTTGTTTTGATTTGCATCTTTCTTAGAGCTAGGGATTTTAAACATTTCTTCATGTGTTTGTTTGCCATCTGAATGTCTTCTTTGATGAAGTGTCTGTTGAAATCCTGTGCCCATTTTTCAATTGGGTTTTTTTACCTTAATCTTGTTGTGGTGACTGAGTATTTTATAAAATAAAGATCTAAGTCCCTTATCTGACATGTCATTACCAAATACTTTTTCTCAGTCTTCTTTTTACCCTGCTGGAGAAGATTTTGGATGTGCATAGGGATTTGGATAACAAGATTCTACTGAAGAAACAGCACATCAGCAGGAAACTGCCAGAAGTCCAGGCTGGGCTTAGAAGAGTTCGTGGTACTAGGGATATTGAAGCTAATGTTAGGTGGATATTAGCTAAAAGCAGGGAGTACCAGAGGACTGTCTGTGTTTCATTGATGTTTGACTGTGTGGATCATAACAAACTGTGGCTGACTCTGAGAAGAATGGGAAGACCAGAACACTTGATCGTGCTAATGCAAAACCTATACTTGGACCAAGAGGCAGTTGTCAGAACAGAGCAAGGAAACGCTGCATGGTTCAAAATTGGAAAGGGCATATGTCAGGGATGTGTCCTGTCTCCATACCTTTTCAACCTGTATGCAGAACAGATTATGCTGGAGGCTGGGCTCTATGAGGAGAAATGT
>NW_006406925.1:0-1252 GCF_000299155.1 Elephantulus edwardii
AGGGTATATTCCCAGTAGTGGAATTGCTGGGTCAAATGGTATTTCTATTTGCAACTTTTTGAGAAAGCACCATACTGCCTTCCATAGTGGTTGCACCATTTTACACTCCCACCAACAGTAAATAAGGGTTCCAGTCTCTCCACAACCTCGCCAACATTTGTTGCTTGTTGCTCTGTTAAATTTTGCTATTCTTACTGGTGTGAGATGATATCTTATAGTTGTTTTGGACATCCCTTTTTTTTTGTCTTTTCTTTCTTCCCTGTCTTTATAGTGACCATTTGCTTTCATCATGCTTGATCTCACTCCACAGGTTGTCTGATCTTCAGTCATTAGTATCCAAATCTATTCTTGAAATGGTTTTTAAATACAACTGGGATGGAAGCAAGGTCCGATTATTTTGATCTTTGAGGGCTTGTTTTCATCTTCTTCAACTTCAGTTTGAACTTGCACATGAATGATTGATGGTCTGAACCACAGTCGGGCCCTGCCTTGTTATTTTATCTTACATATTTGGGACATATTATTAGAAAGGGCCAGTCTTTCAAAAGAGACATCATATTTTGTAAGGAACATGGAGGGCCAGCAAAAGAGGAAGACTCTTGAAAAGATAGACTGACTCAGTGACTGTATCAGTGGGCTCAATAAAGCAGCAGTTGTTACCATGGAGGAAGCTCTGGTGGTCTAGTGGCAAGAAGCTGTGCTGCAACACCAAAGGCGCACAGTTTGAATCCACCAGTTGCTCCACTGTGACAGTCGGATCCAATTCAATGGTTTACAACAACAACAACAAAAATTGTTACCATGGGGTCAAGATCAATGCTTGACTTCGCCCCCCTCACCCAGCTAGAGAATTAAGCCAGCAGGAGAGACTGGAGGTGATGATGCCCAGGCTACCAAAGTAGCACAGTGCATAATGGTTTGTGTGGCCCTTCGGAGAGCTGATTTCAGTGTAAAGCGTATCCATGTTGTTGTTGCTGTTGTTATGTGCCTTCAAGTTGACTGTAACTCCTAGTGACCCTATGAACAACAGATCTGATCCCTGCCCTATCCTGAGCTAATTTCACTGTCTTCGACATACCTACCCCCATTTTCCCAGTTACTGTGTCAGTGCACCTCATCCAGGGTCTTCCTCTCCTGCACTGTTCCTCCACCCTTCCAAGCAGGATGATCCTTCTCTAAGGACTGGTCCCTCCTCTCAAAATGCCCACAGTATGTGAGATGGATCTTCAAAATCCTTGCCTCCGGGGGGGGG
>NW_006406926.1:0-1251 GCF_000299155.1 Elephantulus edwardii
GGGGGGATCAACCTCCATGCGTGCTAAGCGGAAGTTCACTTGGGGCGAGTGAGTCGGGGGAGACTGGCTGTTAGAAGTGGAGGTGACACTGAACTGGCCTCGAGGAGGCTGGGGTGTGGCACAGCTCGGCCACCACTTCCTGGCTATATGTCCCTTCCTGTATCTGGGCCTCAATTTGCACAGATGCAAAGCCAAGGGGTTAAATGGGTGAACCCCTGGCTTCTCTGATTTGGGGGGGTTCACGTGGACCGAGAAGACTTTGGCCAAGCACAAGATGAGAGAAGGTACTGTTGCCAGGGAGATGGGTGATGCTGCCTTTGTATGTCCTGACCAACGGTGGGGTTGTTGTGTTAGATGCCAGCCAGTCAACTAGCCCTCAGATTGTTGTTGTTAAGCGCCACCGAGTCAAGTATGACTCCTAGAGATCCTATGAACTTCAGATCTGAACCCTGTCCTATGCTGTGCCAACCTCATCATCGCCGAGACCCTCAAGCCTGTTGCTGCGGTCACTGTGTCAGCCCTACTGACTGAGGGTCTTTCGTCTTTCTCTCTTTCATCGACCCTCCACTGTTCCAAGCATCATGTCCCTTTCCTAGCAACATGCCCTAAGTATGAGAGAGAATGCTTCAGCCTCCTTGCCTCCAAGGAGCATTCCACTTTCCTCAAGACATGCCTGTTTGTTTTTTTAGCAGTCCATGGAATATCCAGTACTTTTCTCCAGCACCATAACACAAGGGCATCAGTTCTCCTGTCATCCGTATTCATTGTCCAGCTCTCCGACCCACAGCAGATGATTGAAAAGACAATAGCCTGAATCAAGCGACTCTTGAACAACAGACTGAAAGCTTCCCTATCCTGCACCACCATCCAGATCTTTGTCATGGTGGGATCTCTTACCCATTGCCCGTGGGACTGTAAAATGGTACAACCACTGTGAAAACCAGTATGTTGCTTTCCCAAAACCCCAGAAACAGCACTGTCTCATGGTTCTGCAATGCCATTCCCAGGTAGAGAACCTAGAAACTCAGTAGAGATGACACAGACAAACATATGCACAAGGCTCAGAGGCTGAAGTCCACCAGTAGCTCTGTGGGAGAGCTAAGGGCACTCTCCTCCTGGAAATGACTCAGCAATCAGCTCCAGGGTTGTGTGTGCTTATGCTCTTTGTAGTATTATTCAGGATAACAGATAAGCATGGGAATAGCCTCAGTGTCCTTCAAGGACTGAATGGATGAACAAGCTTGGAGACAT
>NW_006406927.1:0-1216 GCF_000299155.1 Elephantulus edwardii
AAAAAAGGAAGAAAGAAGCAAAATGAATGACCTAACTCAACACCTCCATCAAAGAAAAAAAAAAAAAAGGAAGAGAGAACAATATAAGCCCACAGCCTCTAGAAGAAAGGAAATAAGGACAAGAGCTGAAATCAATGACATGTTGTTAATTACCTTTGATTGGAGCATGCCTTATAGGGACCCTATGAACAAAAGGTCTGAACCCTTCCTATAAGTATTTACATTTTTCAAAGTTCATAGAGTTTCCAGAGGCATGGTGTTTAGGAATTGGAAAGCAGAAGAACAATTGGAACCATCAACAAGACTAGGAGCTTGTTCTTTGGAAGGGTCGATAAACTAGACAAACCATTAAGAAACTTAACAAAAGAAAGACACAAGTAACTCAAATAAGAAATGATAGTGGTAACATCACAACAGAAACAGACGAAGTTAAATAATATTGGAATATAATGAAAAACTATACTCCAATAAATTTTAAAACATGGAGGAAATGGACAAATTCCTTGAAACTCATACCTTACCGAGATTGATATAGACAGATGTGGAACACTTGAAGAGAACCATCAGGAAAGAAAAAAAATTGAGTAGAACATAAAAAGATTCCCTCTTCTTGCCCCCAAAAGCCCTAGCCCAGATGGCTGAATTGTATCAGACATTCAGAGAAGATCCGTCATGAATCCGACTTAAATTATTTCAGAAAAATAGAAAAAAAATGAACACTCCCAGAGTCATTCTATGAAGAAAGTATAACTCTAATACCAAAACCAGCTAAAGATATTACCAAAAAAGAAAACTACAGGCTAATAACTGTCATAAGTATAGATGCAAAAATCCTTAACAAATTTCTGGCAAATAGAATCTTACAACACATAAAAAAATGATTCATCATGACCCAGTGATTCATAATAGGCATGCAAGGATAGTTCAACATAAGAAAAACAATATAATTCATCACATCAACAAAGCAAAGAACAAGAACTACATGATCCTTTCAATTGATGCAGAAAAGGCCTTCAATAAATGTAATACTCTTTCTTAATTAAAACTCCTAGGAAAATAAGACTAGAAGGGAATTTCCTCAACATAGTGAAAAGAACAGTGAGATTCATCTGTAATAACAAAGAAAACACTGAGAAGGAAACTAGAAGAGCAATACAATTTCAATAATCAACCACAAAGTGATATACTTGGGAATAAACCTAATTAGAGACACCAA
>NW_006406928.1:0-1251 GCF_000299155.1 Elephantulus edwardii
TGTTGTTGGTCCAGTGGTAAGAATCTTTGTCTTCTTGACATTGATTCTCAATCCATATTGAAGACTGCAGTCCTTGACCCTCTGCCGCAAGTGTTTCAGGTCCTCCTCAGTTTCAGCAAGTAGGGTTCTGTTATCTGCATAATGTAGATTGTTGGTAGATCTTCCACCAATCTTGATGCTGCATTTCTTCTCATAGAGCCCAGCCTCCCGGATGGTCTGTTTTGCATACAGGTTGAAAAGATATGGAGACAGGACACATATCTGGCATACTCCTTTCCCATATTGAACCATGCAGTGTTTCCTTGCTCTGTTCTGATGACTGCCTCTTGGTTCAACTGTAGGTTTCTCATTAGCACCATCAAGTTGGCAGCATCAGGATGGATGGTGTAGAGATTGAGATTGTTCATAGCTTTGTCTGCTGGGCTCCACAATCATCACTCTTGGCACCAGCAGCCAGGAAATTAAAAGATGTATTGCAATGAGAAAATCTGCTCTTAAGGACCTCTCTAAAGTACTGAAGAGCAATGGTGTCTCTCTGGAGACTAAGGTGTGTCTTATCCAGGCCATGGTCTTTGCAATCACTTGTTATGCATCAGAGAGTTGGACATGAATAGGGAAGATAGAAAGAGAATTGATGCCTTTGAGCTTTCGTTTTGGAGAAGAGTATTGAGGGTTCCAAGGACTTCTAAGAAAACAAACAGATTAAACCATAAAAGGGTTAAACCAGGCTGCTCCTTGGAGGCAAGGATTCTGAGGCTTCGTCTGACACACTTTGGTTATGTTGTAAGGAGAGACTGGTCCTTGGAGAAGGACATCATGCTTGGGAGGGTGGAGGGCAGGAGGAAGAGGGGAATGCCCTCTAGGAGGTGGATTGATTTGGCGACTGGGGTAATCGGGATGGATGTGTCGGAGACAGTGAGATCGGCACAGGACAGAGCAGAGTTTAGAGCTGTTGTACATAGGGTTGCTATAACAACATCTATGCTTTTATGTGCTTTGGAGCTGAAATCAATTTATAATTAATTATAAAGAAATTGATTTATAAAGAAATTATAAATCACATGAGAGAAGATTGCTTACCAAAAATTACTTGCCAAGCTGCTCCTGTGGAGAAACTTCTGTATTCAAATTTCATGTCTTTTGGTTGGTAGCACAACCAAAAACTACGAGGCAACCATGTTTTGTTGTTGTTGTTGTTGTTAGGTATCATCAAGTTGAATATGATCCCTCATGGCTTCATGAACAACCTAT
>NW_006406929.1:0-1251 GCF_000299155.1 Elephantulus edwardii
TTTTTGTTGTTGTTGTTTGTTTTTTGTAAATAGGAACAAGTAGAGATCTCTTCTAGTCTCTTCTAGTATGTTGGCCAGGTAGCTGTCTTCCAAATTTCTTGGCATAGATTAGAGCTGTATCTATTTGTTGAATCATGTCAATCATTTTTCATCAATCCCTGAAGCTTTATATATTTTATCCATTCTTTCCCCTCATTTTTGCCAATTTCTTCAGTGCAGCTTGGACTTGTAACTTTAGTGATGTTCATCTGTGCTATTTTCTGTAATGTTCCAGTGTTAATCACTTCTTTTCAGTACAGTGACTCTGTGTATTCCTTTCATCTTCTTTTGATGCTTCTTGCATCATTCAAGATTTTGCCCATAATATCTTTCAGGATGGCAACTGGAGACATGAATTTGTTCCTTTATTCTTACAGCTTGAGAAATGCTGATTGTGTTCTTCCGTTTCATTTTCTAACTCCAAGTTTTTGCACATTTCATTATAATACTTTGTCTTCTTGAGCTGCCCTTGGAAAACTCTTACTTCATAATTTCTTTTCTGTTTTGTTTTTTCTACATTCTTGTGTGCAAGTTTCACAGTGCCTTCTGACATCTATTTTTGGTTTTTCTTTCTTTTCTGTCTTTGTGATTACCTTTTTTAAATTGAAATCATTTTCTTTTTATTACTAAAAATATTATCTATATGTTTGCATATTGCTCCACTGACTTCCTTAGGACAAAATGAAGAAGTAGAATTGCCAGATGCATGAACATTTTAAAAATATGATTAGTAAGCCTTTTGTTTTCTTCATGGATAATGTCCTTATTGTCCCACAAGTCATCTTGTTTTCAGCTATTAGTGTTCATTGAATCAAATCTGTTCTTGAAATTAAATTTAGGTGGGCTAGATTTGATGTAATATTTTGGTTTTCATGAACTTGTTATAATTTTTTTTCAGCTTCTATTTGAACTTATACTACATTAATTGGTGATCTGTTCCTTAGTTGGCCTTTAACCTGGTTTTAACTGCTACTACTGTTGAGCTTCTCTATCAGCTTTCTACTGTTACAGTCAATCTGATTCCTTTGTAGTCCATCAGGTGAAATCTATGTGGATTGTTATTTTGTGTGCCATTGAGTCAACGGCAACTCACAGTGGCCCTATGAACCCTGCTCTATCCTGAGCCAATCTCATTTTCACTGATACAACTACCTCTATTATTCCAGTTACTATGCCAATACATCTCACCCAGGGTCTTCCTCTTCTGCACTG
>NW_006406930.1:0-1247 GCF_000299155.1 Elephantulus edwardii
AAATAATCACCATTGTCCTACGCCCACCATTACCCTGTCTTTTCCAGTCCCCACTGGATCTTTCTTATTTCCTTTACCCACTCCTTCCACCCACCAAATTGTACAACCCTGTGATTTCATCCAAACCCTTCTGCTCCCCCTTTTACCGCTTTGGATTCTTGTACAAACAAACAAATAAATAAATAAAAAGAAAGGTAGGCCCCAATGGACAGGAGGGATCTTACTGCTCACAAAGGAAGTGATGGAGGTGGCAGTGTGCCACTGAGGTGAGGTCCTATTTATACCTTGGGGAGTGCCTTGGGGGACCATTGAGACATTGTCATGTTGAGTTTAAAGTTTAATGAGTATTTCACACTCTCATCCACTATTCTCAGATGTCAATCACGTGCCTAAAATACTAATCCCAGGAATGTCAGTATCTGCTTCCTGGTTCTGTTGGCTATTTTATTAGGCATGAACTTCTCCCTTCACTATGGAGGAAGCATGTCAAAGGCTTGACCCCAGGCCTGATCATTCCTTGAGGAAACCTGAAAATGTCTAAATCATAATAAGGGAACTAGAGTACTAGACCTAATAAGGCCCTGGGCCTGATCACACATTGACAGTACTCCTGCCCCCAAATTCCTGAGCAAACCACCATCCTCTCAAAATCTCATTAATAGTCCCTATAAAAGGAAACTGTCTTTGTTGACCTTCTCTGCACGCAGTCACTTGGTATCCCTTTCAGGACTACTAATAAAAGCCTGTTTACTACTTGGGACCAGCTTCTTTCTTTCTCTCTCTCTCTCTCAACTGTTTTTTTTTTTCCTATCTAACACCTTATCTCATTGATCGTAACTCTAACAATGCTACATTCTTTTTCATAAAGTCCAGCTAGGAGTTACCTTGGTTGTGTTTTTACAATGCCTGCATTAGCTAAATGCTGGGTTTCCTGATAGGAACTCTCTCTAGGGAAAGTAATTCAGCACATCATGTAAGGAGGGAAAGGAAACAGGAAAAAAACACTTATAATTCACAGCAAGCCTATTAGTGACACAATTAAAGTTTAAAACAGTTAAAAAGTTCCTTTTTATTCCTTGAAAATGTCATCCCCATATAAGGCCAGATGGTCCCGTTATTATATGGGTAAGAGTGGAGCTTAGCTAGATGGAGAAGGCAGCAGTTAAAGGATAAGGAATAACCATGATGAGGAGGCTCTCCTTATAACTGTCTCCCTAGGCTGAAAGGATACTTATACTTAAATTGCT
>NW_006406931.1:0-1250 GCF_000299155.1 Elephantulus edwardii
AGGATTTGAAGCACTTGTTGCAGAAGATCAAGGAATGTAGCTTTCAACATGAACTGCACCTCAATGTCAAGAAAACAAAGATTCTTGCCACTGGATCAATAGGCAACATAATGATGGATAGAGAAGAGATTGAAATAGTCAACAATTTAATGTTACTTGGATCCACAATTAACATGCTTGGTACCAGCAATCAGGAAATCAGGAGACATACTGCTCTGGGAAAATCTGCAGCTAGGGACCTCTCTAAATTATTGAGGAGTAATGATGTCAGTTCGAGGATGAAGGTGCGACTGATTCAGGCCATAGTCTTTCTGATCACTTGCTATGCTTCTAAGAGGACAGTAAATAAGGGTGACAAAAGAATAATTGAGGCTTTTGAGCTGTGGTGTTGGAGAAGAGCACTGAATATCCCATGGACGGCAGAAAGAACAAACAAATATATCTTGGAGGGAGTGCAGTTAGATTGCTCTTTGGAGGTTTCTCCTCACATACTTTGGGAATGTTGATATAAGGGCTATTCCTTGGAGAGGAACATGGTACTTGGAAATGGTCAGTAAAGGAGAGAAAGACCCTCAACCAAGTGCACTGACACAGTGACTACTACAATGGGCTCTATTGTGTCAGGAAATGTGAAGATGGAACAGGATAGCACAGGGTTCAGATCTGTTGTTCATAACGTCACCTAACAACATCAACAACAATGACCTTGAAGGAGAAAGCACAACTGTTCTGAAGTCTCCCAGGGCTATAAATCTCTTTTAAAAATAATATTTTTGTTATTATTATAGTGAAAGTATACAGAAAACTTGGATTTTTGTTGTCGATGAAAGGTTCGGTGTAGCTATGATTCACAGGAAGGCTGACAACACCAGTGGAAGTTCAGCTCAGTATTTGGCCTTGCTCACTGCTGTGCTTCCGATTGGCTGGGTGGGGAGGGGTCAGACCTCTGAGAGGCGGGGTCTAAGAGTGACAGATCCAATGGAGGCCTGGGGACCAGGAGAGAGGCCAACAGGGAAGTGAGGGCAAGGGTGCAGGGACTGAGTCTTTGAGAGCAGGTCAGTAGAGGGCATTGAGGTATTGTTCAAGTGAGGGCAGTGGGCACGCGTGAGGCTGTATGACGGCGTGGAGAGCTGGGGCCTGCAGCTCTGGGGGCGGGGCCTGGAGTATCCAGGCCGGTGGGTGCTGAGTTTTCATGAGGAGGTGGGACCTCAGGCAAGAGCAGAGCTGGACCTGGTCAGATGAACTCAACC
>NW_006406932.1:0-1250 GCF_000299155.1 Elephantulus edwardii
CCACAACTCAAAAGTATCAACCCTATCCTCCTATCATCCCTAGTCATTGTCCAGCTTTCTGACACATAGCAAGTAATTGCAAAGATCATGGCCCAGATCTGGCACACTTTAGTCTCTAGACTGATATCATTGCTCTTCAGTACTCTGGAGAGGTCTCTGACAGCAGACTTTTCCAATACAATTTGTCTTTTGATTCCATGACTACTGGTTCCAAGAGTGTTGATTATGGAGCCAAGCAAGCTTACGGTGTTAACAGTTTCAATCTCTTCACCGTCTATCATGATGCTGCCATTTAGGCCAGTGGAGAGAATCTTTGTTTACTTGATGATGAGCTTCAATCTATATTGAAGGCTGCAGTCCTTGACCTTCTGCAGCAAGCGCTTCAGGTTCCTCTTCAGTTTCAGCAAGCAGGGTTGTGTCATCTGCATCTGCATAGTGCAGGTTGTTGATGAATCTTCCACCAATCCTGATGTCATGTTCCTCCTAGTACAGTCCAGTGTCCCTAATGATCTGTTCTGCATACAGGTTGAAAAGGTACGGAAACAGAATACATCCCTGGTGGATGCCTTTCCCAGTTTTGAACCATGCAGTGTCTCCTTGCTCTGTTCTGACGACTGCCTCTTGGTCTATGTATAGATTTTGTTGCATAAACACAATCAAATGTTTCTGGGATTCCCATTCTTCTCAGAGTCAGCCACAGCTTGTTGTGATATACATAGTGAAAAGCCTTTGCATAATCAATGAAGCACAGATAGACAAATCTAGGAAAAATCTGGTACTCTCTGCTTTCTGCCAAGATCCATCTAACATTAGCTATAATATCCCTAATACCATGACCTCTTCTAAAACCAGCCTGCACTTTTGGCAGCCATGCTAGGAGAAATAAAAGATTAAAATTCAGACTAAAAGTACTCAGGATAAAATTCTTCAAGACAGCTAAACAGGCATGCTTCTTGGTACCTTTCTGGGCATCAAGGCTCTGGACTCTGTTATGCCCTCACTCAAGTCATAATAACTTCTTTTTAATTTTTTTAAATTGATATTTAAATGAAAGTGTGTAGAGAACTTCGATTTCCATTCATTCATTGTTGTACATTTTGCTCCATTTCCAACCCTGCCCCCTCAGTTCACTTTTCTCTTTGAAAAAAAAAATTCTTTCATTGTTGTACAATTTCCCAAACCCACCCCGGTACACTTTACTACATAGTAGAATTGCCAGGTCAAATAGTATTTTTATTTCCACCTTTTTG
>NW_006406933.1:0-1208 GCF_000299155.1 Elephantulus edwardii
AACAGAAATGGCAAAGGAGGTTGAGTTTTCAAATATGGAAATACAAAGGAAGAGGAACAGTTGTAAGCAGACACTGGTGATTGGGACATGGAATGTGAAAACCATGAATGTAGGAAAATTAGATATTGTTAAGGAAGAAATGGAACACATGAATATTGACATAGTAGGCACTGGTGAGATGAGATGGACTGGCATGGGGCATTTTGAGTCGAATGACCATATGATATATTACTCTGGAGATGGAAAAATGAAGTTGCTTTCATAGTTAAAAAAGTCATTGCTAGATCCGTCTTGAAGTACAATATTGTCAGTGACAGGATAATATCTATACGCATACAAGGAAGTCCAGTGAATACCACTATCATTCAAATATATGCACCGACAACCAGAGCCAAGGAAGAGGAGATAGAAGACTTTTACCAACTTTTACAATCGGAGATTGATCGAACATGCAATCAAGAGGCATTGATAATAATGGGTGACTGGAATGCAAAAAGTCGGGAACAAAGAGGAAGATTCAGTAGTTGGAAATCATGGACTCGGTGACAGAAATGGAGCTGGAGAGAGAATGATGGAATTTTGCACAATCAATGACTTATTCATAGCAAATACATTTTCAAGAGGCATTAACGCAGGTTATATACCTGGATTTCACCTGATCGTATGCATAGGAATCAGATTGATTACATATGTGGAAAGAACTGCTGGAGAAGCTCAATATCAGCTGTGAAAACTAGGCCAGGAGGTGACTGTGGAACACACCACCAACTACTCATATGCAAATTCAAGCTAAAGCTGAGGAAAATTAACCAAATCCAAGGCGACCAAAATATGACTTTGAGTCTATCCCACCTGAATTTCAGAACCATCTCAGGAAACGATTTGAGGCTTTGAACACTAATGAACGAAGGCCAGATGAGTTGTGGGAGGATATCAAGGGTATCATCCAGGAAAAGTGCTAACGGTCATTGAAAAGACAGAAGAAGAAGAAAAGAAAAAAAAATGGAAGTCAGAAGAGACTCTGAAAATTGCACTGGCGCGCAGAGAAGCCAAAGCACAGGGAAGAAGTCAAGATACTAAAGAGTTGAACAGAAGATTTCAAAAGGCAGCACGGGATGACAAAGCAAAATATTACAATGAAATGTGCAAGGATTTGGAGTCAGAAAGTCAAAAGGGCCGAACTCGCTCAGCATATCTTTTTTTTTTTA
>NW_006406934.1:0-1248 GCF_000299155.1 Elephantulus edwardii
TAAAAAAAAAAAATGTCCCATGCTGATCCATCTCATTTTGCCCATGCTTAGCATGCCAATATTTATGGGTTCCATTTCTTTCTTAACAATATCCAATTTTCATCCATGCTTCTCTCATTCCACATTCCAATCACTAGTGTCTGCTTACAACTGTTCCTCCTACTTGTTGTTTTGGTTATTATAGCTGTGTAGTAGGTTGTGAGGTCACAGATTGCTATACTTCTCCCTAATTTTTGTTTTTCAGAAGTTCTTTGCTTATTTAGGGTCTCTTTTCTTTCCAAACAAGCTTGCCAGTTGTATTTTCTATTTCTTTGAAAAATGAGTTTGGTATCAGTTTTGGTATTGCATTAAAAGTCTAGATTGCTTTTGTTAGGATTGTTACTTTCACTATATTGAGTCTTCCTATCCATGAATAGGGCACATTTTCCCATTTATTTAGGTATTTTATTGTTTCTCACAACAGTAGTTTGTGTTGTGTTTTTTTTTGTTTGTTTGTTTTGTTTTTTAAATAAAAGTCTTTTAAGTCTCTAGTTCAGTTTATTCCCAAATACCTCAATTTGCAGCTGGCTATTGGAAATGGCATTACTTTCTTAGTTTCATTCTCTGTGTTGTTGTTTGGACTTTAGAGGAGTCCCACCAATTTTTGTTTATTGATCGTCTATCCTGCCACTTTGCTGAATTGGTCTAACCATTTTTTTTTGTTCAGATTTTGAGGTTTTCTGTGTTCACTACCATGTCTTCTGTGTAGAGTGACTGCTTTACCACATCTTTGCTTATCTGAATGTCTCTTATTTCCTTCTTTTGTCATATTGCCCTAATAAGTATTTCCAATACTGAATTGTTGTTGTTGTTTTATACTGTAAAGTCAGAACCTACCCATAGCTGACCCTCCAGTGGATTTTTAGAGGCAGTTAATTATGGAAGGAGATTGCCCATCCTTCTCCCATAGAGTAGCTGGTGCTTTTGAACCATGTGCCTTCGGGATTGCAGAGCAGCTTTTGCCACTAGGCCACCAGAGTTCCCTTACAATACTGAATAGGAGTGGTCAAAGTGGGCATCGTTGCCTGGTCCCTGTTCACAAGGGAAACGTCTTAGTCTTTCTCCATTGAGAATGATATTGGCTCTTAGTTTGCATATACATGCTGAGAAAATTTCCTTGTAATCCTATTTCGGTGAGTTTTAATGAGAAGGTGTGTTGGATTTTGTCCAAGGGCCTTTTTGCATCAATTGATAGGACTGTGTGGTTTT
>NW_006406935.1:0-1169 GCF_000299155.1 Elephantulus edwardii
TCATTAAAACTAATAAAATTTAATAAAAAAAAAAAGAATTTACATGGGCACAAAATTAGGTCTCACAGTTCCTTGCCCTTCTACTTCTACCACAGTATATTGGTTAGGATCTGTGGCACTTAACCCTTTCTTCTTATTTGTGGTAACTTGATTAAAATCTGCCCTTCCCCTTCCTCATATCTATCATTTCATTGCCACCAGGTGGGAATCAACTCATAGCTGACCCTCCAGTAGTTTTTCATTAATCCTGTAAATTACATGAGATGGGCACAGCTCCTTATCCACTAGGCCACCAGACTGCCCTTCTTAGAATGTGCATAACCCCTCCTTCACATTGTCTAACACAGAGCAGTCATTTATTTGTTGATTTAATACACTCAGCAGCTTGGGTTAAGTGGATCCTCTGCTGACATCCTGCTTTTACTCTCACCATTAATGTAATTTCTAATTTATTCCATTGTTTTATCTGTCCATTCAGTAAATATTTAAAGAATGCTGTCATGCCAGGCATTTGATTGGATGCAAAGTCCATGCTTTACTATCAGTCAGGTTGGCCTGGGCAACACTGTGAAACTTTTTTGTGTGTGTCTGTTCTTCATTCATATCCACTCACTCATTCTTTTATTTATACGGTCATTCAAGATCAATTATTTTCTCTTTATGCTCTGTTCCTCAGTGGCTTTGAGACCCTTGTGTTTCATCCTATGACTCTTTCCTTGTATTTCGTTTCCAAATAATGGAAAATATTTTCATTTGAAAAAACATTATTGATGTATACATACTATATTTCAATTGTAGTAAGAATTAAGGACTTAAAAGGAATTGTCTAATGGTAGAATTTTCAGAATCAGTGAACTTAGTGATGTGATTTCCTGAAGGAAGAAGTAAAGGGACTTATCTGCTGCCTTAAAGTATTATCATACCACGTAAGTAAGTATCTTTATAAGGTTGAACTTATGGTCCCATGAGCAGTTGGCATAGACATTGTTAGAAGGTTCCATTTTTTGAGATACACAAAACAATGAACCACAGAATGCCCCAGTCAAGCCCTGGTATCTTACAACTGATTCCTGGAGTAAAGGGTAGCAGAAGATGCTGAAAAGAATAGATTATTTCTAAACTATATATCTCTCTATATAGAGAGATATATAGATATATATACATCTATC
>NW_006406936.1:0-1191 GCF_000299155.1 Elephantulus edwardii
TTGGCGAATGTGGCATGAAATTTCCCTCTGTTATCTTCAAACTTTAAATAACACCCTAATTTTTATTTTCGCTTCTTTAGTCATTACCTGTGCATATAAGGCAATTGAATATGGAATGACTTAAGTTCAGAGCAACCTTTAGTCCTCAAAGTGACATCTTTACTTTTTAAAAAGTACTTTTAAAATTATTTTCACCATCTAAAAATGTTTTATTTTCTTACAGTTGTTTCCATGGATATTGATTGTGGATCCATCCAATTAAGATAAAATCCTTGATTTTCAACAATGAATAAGACAGGGCTTTAAACAGATTCACTTGTGTTCAAATTCATGCCAAAAATGTACATTTCTAATGAATTTCCAGGATGCTAGTCATTCCACTCTAGACAAATTTTCTTAGTATCTAAAGTTGGTGAAGATTCCCAGGTGATTCTTATGTAGCAAATAGTGTGAAAATGACTGCTCTATAGGTCATTCTCAGAATTGCTTATTAACCAGCAACATTAGCACCAACTGGGAGTTTATGATAGAAAAGCAAATTCTCTCTCAGCAGGGTTTCAAATCCAGTAAACGGATTAGAAGCTCTGTTTGAAAAAGATGTCTCCCATTTTTCTAACTAGGATTTTACTTTTCACAATTGCATTGTAAATGTTTACAAAATATAAAGAGTCTGCCAAACATTAACACTGTTGAATATGAAGGGGATTTAAAGCTCTGGTGAAATAGTGGTATTGCTAAAACAAGACAGTACCTTCTGGCAATCCAAATTCACCAGGGGCTGTGAAGGAGAAAGATTGGCAGTCTCCTCACATGTGATTGCTTCTGAAAATTCTCTAGAAAATTAGATCTGAATGGTCCCAACGGGATGTCAATGAATGAGTAATTAAATAAGGATGAACCCTCTCAATTAACAAATTTATCATTGTTGTTGTTGATTACCTTTGAGTTGAACATGATAGCGATCCTATGAACAAAAGGCCTGAAGCCTTTATGTAACTATCAACATTAATCAAAGTTCATAGAGTTGAAAGAGGTATGTTGCTTAGAAAGTGGATGCCACATCTGGTAGACTAATTTTTATTACTATAACACAGCGTAAACTTATTCACATAATACGTGCAAAGCATGTTAAAATCTATTCAGTGTTGCTGTGTTGGCTCTGATTCACAGCAACCTTATGTAGGAGACAGG
>NW_006406937.1:0-1249 GCF_000299155.1 Elephantulus edwardii
CAGATAGACATTCTTCTGGTATTCTCTGCTTTCTGCAAAGATCCATCTTACATTAGCTATAATATCCCTAGTACCACAACCTTTTCTAAATCCAGACTGCACATCTGGCAATTCTCTGTTGATATATTGTTCCAAACATTTTTGGATAATTTTCAGCAGAATCTTGCTTGCTTGTGATATTAATGATATTGTTTGATAATTTTGGCACTCTGTTGGGTCACCTTTCTTTGGAATGGGAACAAATATTGATCTTTTCCAGTCAGTGGGCCCACGTAACCTCAGGCTGTCTTAGCCAGCGTGCACCCTGAAGCATTACCAGAAAAGATTTTTGGGAGTCGGGGAGGAGAGAGGCGGAGCTTTGCTGATCTCCATATTCTAACCCAGGTAACCTCAGGCTGCATTGGCCAGTGCACACCCCGAAGCATTGCCAGATTTGAGCTCATACAAACTGATAATTTCAATAAAATTAAAAAAATAAAAAATATAAAAAAACTAACAACTTAATTAAAAAAATGAAAAAGGCAAAAATAAGTAATGAAATGAAAATAAATAAATGAATTAGAAGTTGCAGCTGAAAAAATTTTTAAAAAGATAAAATCTCAATTAGTAAAAAAAAAAAATTAAAATAAACTGCATTTAGCAGTAATAAAACTGTCCTTTGTAATCTGAAGATCCAGAAAGAAGCACACAAGCCAGTCTTTCACAGCTGCATAGATAAATTGACCTAAAAGGGTAGAAGCAGATAAGAAAAAAAAAGTCAATTCTCAGAGTAGATATAAAAAATAAAAGTTATACCCTCAACTGACCATCTGTAAAATCCACTTCTCAAATGCTCAAAAATAAAACTGCTTTTCCCAAGCATAGCTACAATGTGCACTATAATAAAGAAACATATCCAAAAACAGAGCAACTAGTCAAAAGGCTAAAAAAGAAAGCCCATCAGTTTCAAGCTCTGTAAGAGACAATGCAAATTGCCAGGAGTGTCCTATTTAAAAAAGCAGTCCTGCTGCAAGCAACAACATGTCTTAAATTGACTTCATGCCACCTTGAGAAGTGTCGCATTAGATATAGCTCTAATAGCATTACTGTTATACCAAAACTGAGAGTTTTATAAGATACTAATTAATATATAGAAGAGCAATGGTGTCTCCTCTGGAGACTAAGGTGCATCTGATACAGGCCATGGTCTTTGCAATCAATTGTTATGCATCAGAGAGTTGGACAATGACCAAGGAGGATAGAAGGAGAA
>NW_006406938.1:0-1249 GCF_000299155.1 Elephantulus edwardii
ACCTCATAGAGGGTCTTCCCCTCCTACGCTGTCCCTCCCCTCTGCCCAGCATGATGTCCCTCTCCAAAGACCTGTCTCTCCTTACAACATGTCCAAAATATGTCAGGCCCAGCAAAATAATGCATCAAATATGAGGAATATCAAGATACTCCCAGAAAATCAGAAACTAAGAGAGTTTGCGAAAATAAGACCAGCATCGCAGAAAAGAGTCAGAGATTTCCTTTTTTCAGACATACCACAGAAAGCTGCGTGGTCCAAAGTAAATAGCAACAAAAACAAAAAGAACTCAACACAATGATAGCAATAAATCCTACCTTCTCAATAGTCACACAGAATGTGAATGGTTTAAATCCACAGCTGAAGAGGAAAAGAGTAGCAGACTGGATAAAAAAACCAAAAATCCATCAATATGTTGTCTACAAGAGACACCCCTGAAAAATGAAGATAAAAAAAGACTAAAAATAAAAGGGTGGGGGAAAATATACCAAGCAAATGGCAACAAGAAATATCGGGAAGAGCATTATTAATCTCTGGTAAAATAAATGTCAATGTAAAAACCATCACAAAGGACAAGAAAGGTCACAGTATAATGCTGAAAAGGTCAATAAAACAAGAGGACATAGCAATAATATATATCTATGTACCAAATGAAAGACCTGCAAAATACAAGAAAACAAACATTAAAAAAACTGGAAAAGGAAACAGATAACACTACAATAGTACTTGGAGAATTCAATACACCCATCTCATGAAAAGAGAGAACTACCACAAAAACAAAACAAAACAAAAAAACTCAACAGAGATACTGAGGAATTAAACCACACAATAAACCAACTTGACCTCATAGATATTTATAGGCTAATGCACCCCAAATAAACACTGTATACCTTCTTCTCCAATGTGCATGGAATGTTCTCCAGAATAGATCACATTCTAGGTCACAAGGGAAGCATCAAAAAATTAAAAAACATGGAAATAATATAAAGCATCTTTTCAGACCATAATGCTACAAAATTAGAAATTAATAACAAGAAAATAAAGAAGAAAAAAAAACATACATTTGGAAGTTGAACAACACCTTGCTTGAACATGACTGGGTACTAGAAGAAAGAAAAAATGAAATTGAAAAGTTTCTTGAAACTAATGACAACGAAAACACCACTTACCAAAACCATTGGGAAACAGTCAAAGCAGTAATCAGAGGTCAATCTATAGTAATAAACAAACACATCAAAAGGCAGGAAGAACT
>NW_006406939.1:0-1197 GCF_000299155.1 Elephantulus edwardii
ATTTTCAACCATAGACCTGTAGGTGGCTCTCAAATTTTAAGCATTAGCTTTTTTCCCCCCCTAAATTAATGACTCATATGTTCAAATCCTTGCTAGATTTTACTCCCTGATTCTCATAGATACTTGGGAACAAGATGGTAAAAACAAAATTGATAACCTTTCCCCTGCCCGTTAATTAACTTATTTTGTTGTTGTTATTTGTTGTCATGTGCCATAGAGTTGAAATAACACAATAGCTCTGAACTCTGTTCTATCCTGAGCCAGTCTCACTGTCTCTGACACACCTCACTCCATTACCCCAGTTACTGTGTCAATCCATCTCATCCAGGGTCTTTCCCTCCTGTGCTGACCTTCCACCCTTCCAAGAATGATGTTCTTCTGGAAAGACTGGTCCCTGCTGGCAACAAACCCAGAAGTATATCAGGCAGATCTTCAAAATTCTTACATCCAAGGAGAAGCTTAGTTTAACCCTCTCCAGGACAAATCCGATTATTCTCTTGCCCATCCATGAAAGGTTTAACACTGCTCTCCAGCACCACAATTCAAAGACATTCATCCTTCCTCTGCCATCCTTAATTCATTGTGCAGCTTGCTGATACATAGCAAGTAATGTGCGAAGACCATGGTATGAATCAGGTGCACCTGAGTCTCCAGACTGACACTGTTGCTCTTCAGCACTCTGGAGAAGTCCCTAAGAGTAGATTTTCCCAATGAAATTGGTCTTTTAATTTCCTGGACTTGGAACAGAAATGAAGCTGGAGATAGATGATAGAATTCTGTATCATCAACAATATAATCATTGTAAATACTTTCTATTAGAAACATAAATGCAGGCCATAGACAAGGATTGCACCTGATGGTATGCATAGGACTCAGATTTATGACGTTTGTGGAAAGAATTGCTGGAGAATTTCAATATCAGCTGTGAAAACTAGGCCAGGTGCTGATTGTGGAAAAGATCATCAACTACTCCTACGCAAGTTCAAGCTGAAGCTAAAAAAAAAATATCAAATTCACAAGTCCCAAAATTTGACCTTGAGTCTGTCCCACTTGGATTTCAAAACCATCTCAAGAACAGGTTTGAAACTTGGAATAATAATGAGTGAAGACCAGATGAACTGTGGGGGAATATCAAGATTATAACCCATTTCATTACAGAAGTCCAGAGGGAAGGCTGCAGTGGAGTGAACTTGGGGT
>NW_006406940.1:0-1127 GCF_000299155.1 Elephantulus edwardii
ATTTCTGTTACAGAGAAAAAATTTCCATTACAGAGATTAAATATCCATGACAGAGATAAAATTACCATTTTGTAGATAAATTTTCCTTTACAGAGATAAAATGTCCATTACAGAGATAAAATTTCCATTACAGAGATGAAATTTCCATTGTTGTTGTAGTTGTTGAGAGATAATATTTCACTTACATAGATAAAATTTCCCTTACATAGATAAAATTTCCATTACTGAGATAAAATTCGCATTACATAGATAAAATTTCCATTACAGAGATAAAATTTCCATTGTTGTTGTTGTTGACAGAGATAATATTTCCCTTGCATTCGTAAAATTTTTCTTCCATAGATAAAATTTCTCTTATAGAGATTAAATTTCCATTACATAGATACAATTTCCATTAAAGAGATAAAATTTCCATTACAGAGGTAAAATTTCCATTACAGAGATAAAATCTCCATTACAGAGATAGAATCCCCATTACAGAAAAAATTTCCATTCATAGATAAAATTTCCCTCACATAGATAAAATTTCACTTACATAGATAAATTTTCCATTACAGAGATAAAATTTCCATTACAGGGATAAAATTTCCATTATGGAGACAAAATTTCTATTACATAGAAAAATTTCCCTTGTTGTTGTTGTTGTTGACAGAGAGATAATATTTCACGTACATAGGTAAAATTTCCCTTACATAGATAAAATTCCATTTCAGAGACAAAATTTCTGTCACAGAGATAAAATTTCCATTACAGAGATTAAATTTCCAAGACAGAGATAAAATTGCCCTTTTGTAGATAAAATTTTCATTACAGAGATAAAATTTCTTTTACAGAGATAAAATTACCATTACCTAGATAAAATTTCCATTACAGAGATAAAATCCCTATTACAGAGATAAAATCTCCATTACAGAGATAAAATCTCCATTACAGATACAAAAATTCCATTCATAGATAAAATTTCCCGTATGTAAATAAATTTTTCTTTACATAGATAAAATTTCACTTACATAGATAAAATTTCTATTACAGAGATAAAATGTCCATTACAGAGATAAAATTTCCATTACAGAGATAAAATTTCCATTACAGAGTTATGTGCCATCAAGTCATCTGTGCAGCTCTGA
>NW_006406941.1:0-1249 GCF_000299155.1 Elephantulus edwardii
AAAACCTGAATTCTGGGGTGTACTAAATGGCAATGAACATTCCACATTTGGCCTTGACAATCAGAAGAAAGCTGGCAAAGCCAGGTTATACATGCTTTCTATCCCTAATGCATCTTGCCCCAAGCCTGAACTAATTCAATGAAATCACTGCTTTAAAAAGAAAATTACAATTAAACAAACAAACAAAACAAAACAAAAAAAATTACAACTAGGATAATGAATAAGGATGACAGAAAAATAATTGATACCTTTGAGCTGTGATGTTGGAGAAGAGTGCTGAATATTCCATGGATGGCCAAGAAAACAAACAGATGTCTTGGAGAGGGTGCAGCCAGAGTACTCTGGAGGCAAGAATGATGAGCCTTTGCTTCACATACTTTGGACACGTTGCTAAGAGGGGCTATTCCTTGGAGAAGGATATGATATTGGGAAGAGGGGAGGGTCAGTGAAGGAGATGAAGACCCTCAACCAGGTGGATTGACACAGTGACTGCTACAATGGTCTCTTGTGTGTCAGGAAGTGTGAAGATGGCCCAGGATAGAACAAATTTCAGATCTTTTGTTCATAGGCTTTCTATGAGTTGTTGTACTCTACTTAGTGGCACCTAACAACAACAACAACAACGATGACTGGTGATAACTATTGTCAGTATCAACAAATCAGGGATCTTCTACTTCTTGAGTAAAATTAGTAGTCTTAATTCTCATTCTTCTCAATATAATCTGTATATTTTTATGACCCAAATAGCCAAATGTACAGTAAATAAAGCATAATACATTTCTCTGCTTTCAGCCAATCTTGTTGTTGTTGTTATGTGCCATTGAGTCTTCTGTGACTCATGGTAATCCTATTTACAACAGCTCTGAAGCCTGCTCTATTCTATCCTCTTTACCCTAGTAACATTATAAATCCACTCATTCAGGGGCCTTCCTCTCTTGTGTTGCCACTCTTCCAAACATGATGTGCTTCTCCAAAGACCTCTTGGCCACATACCCAAAGTATGTGAGACAGAGCTTCAAAATCCTAGACTTCAAGGAGAAATTTGGTTTCACTCTTTTCATAAAAGACTTTTTCATTTTCTTTGAGGTCCGTGGTATATTCAAGACTCTTCTCCAGCACCACAACTCAAAGGCATCAATGCTTCTTCTGTCATCCTTAGTCACTGTCCAGCTCTCTGATTCATGTGTTGTTATGTGCCATCGAGTCGCTTGCGACTCATAGTGACCCTATGTACAACAGCCCTAAACTC
>NW_006406942.1:0-1249 GCF_000299155.1 Elephantulus edwardii
TGTGTATGAATAATATCCCATCACTAACAACATTGTACATTAAGATAGAAGGTGAAATTGTCTTTTCGACTGTGAATGCAATCTTTTTTTATCCCTCCTTTCCATTCCCACCATAGTGGAACAAGTGATTGACTCAAAGTGGCCAAAGCCAGTCCATTTCATTAACACCTAGATTGTCCAAGTTCCTGTGTTCCCCTTCATTTTTCACAACCTCGAGATTCCAACAGTCAAACTCTGTACATTCCACGTTTCAACTATTCAGGAACTATTACAGTGTGTTTTCAGCTGTTTCTCCTCATTTTGATTGACCTCCAACCTAGGCTCTATTGTTCAGAGGGTTCTTGAAGGCTTGCTAATTCAGAAGTAGAGGGCCAATTCTGCTTCCTAGTTTGTATTGAGCAAAAGCCAGTGGTAATGAAGGAAGAAATTCAAGCTGCACTGAACGCATTGGCAAAAATTAAGTCCCCAGTAATTGATGGAACAACAATTAACATGTTTCAGGAAACAAATGCAGCCATTGGCATGTTCCGTTGTTGTTATTGCATGTCGTCAAGTCGCCTGTGACTCATAGTGACCCTATGTACTAGACTCTGCCCTATGCTCTATTCTGTGCCAATCTTATTGTCTCTGACACACCTACCCCCATTTCCCCAGTCACTGAATCAGTTCACCTCATCGAGGGTCTTCCCCTCCTGTGCTGTCCCTCCACCCTCCAGAGCATGACGTCCCTCTCCAAAGACTGGTCCCTCCTTGCAACATGTCCAAAGTATGTCAGACGAAGCTTCAGAATCCTTGCCTCCAAGGAATAGCCTGGTCTCACCCTCTCCGGGATGAACCTGTCTGTTCTCTTAGCCATCCATAGTATATTCAGCACTCTTCTCCAGCACCACAGCTCAAAGGCTCCTTCTATCTTCCCTACTCATTGTCCAGCTTTCTGATGCGTAGCAAGTAATTGCAAAGACTATGGCCTGAATCAGGTGCGCGTTAGTCTCCAGATTGACATTGTTGCTCTTAAGTACTTTGGAGAGGTCTCAGGCAACAGGCTTTCCCAATTTAAGTCGTCTTTTAATTTCCTGGCTGCTGGTACTGAGACTGTTGATTGTGGAACCAAGTAAACTGAAGCTGTCAACAATCCCAATCTCTTCACCATCTATTTTGATGCTGCCATTCAGCCCAGTGGTGAGAACTGTTGTCTTGATGGTGAGCTTCAATGTGCATGCTCACTAGTCCATGGCATTTGGAAGACAAA
>NW_006406943.1:0-1204 GCF_000299155.1 Elephantulus edwardii
AGTACTGAGTGTACCATGGACAGTTAAGAAAAAAAACAGATTCAACCTGGAGAGGGTTAAACCAGGCGGCTCCTTGGAGGCAAGGATACTGAGGCTTCCCCTGACATACTTTGGACATGTTGTAAAGAGGGACAGGTCCTTGGAGAGGGACATCATGCTTATTTGGGTGGAGGGACAGCGCAGGAGGGGAAGACCCCCTATGAGGTGGATTGATTCAGTGACTGGGGTAATCAGGGTGGATGTGTCGGAGACGGTGCTATTGGCACAGGACAGAGCAGAGTTTAGGACTGTTGTACATAGGATTGATATGAGTCGCAAGTAACTCGACGGCATATAACAACAACAACAACAACAACAACAACATTTTATTTTGTTGTGTTTTGAAAGGTCTGAGGAAAATATTTGGCATCATTTTTTTGTTAAGTAATTATTTATTAATATTAATATAAATATATTTACCATTTCACTTCTATATGATCACGATATTCTCTCATTTAAGTTCAAAGAGAAGAATGCAACACTCTATATGCACTGTATCAAGCTTTTTATTTTCTGATCTTACAACAAAAATATGCAGCATCTTCAAGTATTGATAAACACATCTCTAGAGAAAATTTTCTTAAAAAAGGAATTTATTGCGTATTCAATCTGATTTATAATGAAAGTACAATATTCTAAGTTTATCTGAAAATGTAATAGGCTGACTGGGAAGAGCTGTTGATTGAGATTTTATTGACAAGTAAGTTGATCTTTTTTTTTTATAATATCATAAAGTAGCAGATCCTTGATTTTAGGAAAATCTTTTTTGTCCACTCTGAAGACAAAGTAAAGCAAACAGTTAACAAATCAGTAATTTTAAAGCATCCAAATAATTCAAATAATATTTGAATATATATGTTTCACTAAAATTTTAGCCACACCCTGAGGCCAAAACTCTAGGCCATAGATTGTGTAATGAGAGGAAAGTAATCTGTTTCTGGCTTTAAGCATAGACCCTTGAAAAAAACTATTATATTCCTCTGTCTGGAAGTCCTTGTTGAGAATTGACTGACACAATTACTTAAAAATTAACTAAAGAAATAAAATATATTTCTTTCCTCTTCTTTCTTCTCTATTCTTTTTTTTTTTAATTTAGGTTGTTTATTTTTCATTTCAATGAACATCTACAGAGATTTTGGGATTCCATTCATTCATTGTTGCACCC
>NW_006406944.1:0-1168 GCF_000299155.1 Elephantulus edwardii
CAAAGAGATGCCACAGCACACCAAACACATGGGACTTGAGGAGTTTATGGAATTGATGAACACAACTGAGAGCAGCAGCTTATAGGAATGTGTATGTGTGCATGAATTCTGTTCTTCAAGCCACTCACTGGCTCATGGATTTTGTGGAATTAAGAAAATTGTAAATATCAGGGATCTCTCCCAGCCGTTGGTGTGTCTAGGGGTTAACCTGACCAAGGCAGGAGCTTCGTGAAATAAAAGAGTGTAATCAGCTCAGAGGAATGCTGTGCCTTAAGCAAGACAAAACCAGCACTCTGTCTTATGGAAGGATGTGCGTTTGTGTATGTGTAAAACCTGGATTCTCCTATTGATGTTGCCTTCTGATAGTGATGTTGATAGGGATACAGGGAAGATCCGTAAGAAAGAAGTCAATCATCTTGGAATCCAGCTAATTTTTTTACTGCCAAATAATGAGAAAATTCTCAGTAAAAGCTGTGAGGATGTAGAGGTCAAGGGACACACAACGAATGCTCTGGTGTCCTAGTGACAAAAATCTGCATGGCAATCTCAGAAGTCCACAATTCGAATGCACCAGATGCTATGCTGGACAAGGAGGGGAATTGTCTCTTGTACCAGTCAGATCAAATATGATGGTACAAACACAAAAGTAATAAAGGAAAATGATTTTTTTTTAAAAAAAGGACACTCAACCATGAGATCCACTCCGTTACCTTTTGACTAACTAAAGTATTGCCTCATTCAATCCATCACCCAGCACTTTCCTGCAGGTCAGAGATTTGTGATAGGTAGGTGTGATAGACAAATGTGAGGTAACTCATCCAGGCCACACCCCTCTTTCCCAAAACTGTCCCACCCCAGTTACAGGGTCCAGGTCACCAGGTGACACATGACCTCATCTCCAGGGTCTCAGGTGATTGGACAGAGCTGCTGGTCCCACCCCGCTGATGTCAGCATTGGCTTCTTGTCTTCAGTTACCAAAATCTTGGCCAAGACATGAATAGGAAGGGATGGACCGAGCGAGGATTCACACTCCAACCTGACTCCTTGGCCTTTCTCTCTAACAACATGATTTTGACGTGACCATACTTTATACAGTTAATATTCATGTTATGCATATTTTCATACCATGGATACCCGCTGGCGTGTCACTTTCCTCTGTGTCTTGTGT
>NW_006406945.1:0-1249 GCF_000299155.1 Elephantulus edwardii
CAGTGCAATTCCCTATGGACTATGCCACCTTGGAGAAACCAAGGTTTCACGGATGAGTGATGGTGCCGATTGGACCTGGTCTGCCTGATTCCTGTCCCAGTGTGGTTTAGGTTCTCAATAGCGTCACCTCCTCCAATATACTAAGATTCTTTCCTGTGCCCACAGACCTCACCTTGCGCCCCCAGCTTCTGGGTATTGTGTTTGGGAGACTTATTAGACTGGGAGAATATGGAACCACCAGTGAGCTGTCTACCACTCCTTCCCTCTTCATATGGGGGAGATAATTGTTTGATAATTTCCACACTCTGTTGGATCACTTTTTAAAAAAAAATGAATATAAATATGAATCTCTTACAGTCACTTAGTCAGGTAACTACTCCAGATTTTTTGACACAACCTGGTGAGTTCTTCCAAGGCTGCATCTGTGTTGAAATATCTCAATTATTGTTCCGTCAGTTCCTGGGGCCTTATTTTTTGCCAATTTCCTCAAAGCAGTTCTAACGTCCTCTTTTATTACCATTGATTCTTGACTATATTCTACTTCATGAAATTGTTCTGAGACCATTAGTGAGGGGTCATGCCTGTGAACTAAGCAGTGCCTTTTCTAGGCTTCCTTTTAATACAACCACTTTTAACTAGTGGTAACATGCTTCATATATCATGAGCCACTACTGTGTGCTTTACATATATTATCACATCAGCACTCAGGCGGATCCTTTTTACCTCATTTTAGATATGGCTAAATGATGCCCAGGTAAACTTGGTAGCTTGTATATGTTTCACAGACAGTAAAGAACAGAGAGATAGGATTTAGTCTGAGATTTCTCAAGTTACGGAATCTGGCTTTCTTTGTGCTCTCCATACAAAAGATTTTTGTTGTGGTTTTGGTGTTTTGGGTTTGTTTTTTTAAAAATATACACCCTTTGCTCTTAACCCCTAAGATAGCCAAGCTCTCAGAGGGAACCCAAATCATTCCTAGGAAGGGTATGGTGTGGTGAATTAATAAAGTCTTTCTGAGTTAGGGATTAGGGAGTTGTGCTGCCAATGTAAAGGCGAATGGTTCAAATCCTGTTACATAGAAGAAATATGAGTAATCTTCTCCAGTACAGTTTACAGCCTCTGAAAATCTTCTAGAGGATCAGCAAAGAATATCTTCAGAGAGGTTAAAGGCATTCCCTTTAAGAACAGGAACTAGGCAAGGATGCCCATTATCTCCTCTCTTATTCAATATTGTATTGGAAGTCTTAGC
>NW_006406946.1:0-1193 GCF_000299155.1 Elephantulus edwardii
GGGCAGGGAGGGAAGTGCAACTATGAATGAATGGAAATCCAAGAGTCTGTAAACTTTCATTAATTAAAAAAAAAATATTGTTTGTACCTGCATAGCTTCTCTTATCTCTATTCTCTCTGATCGTCACCTCTCTGACTCCAGACTTGTCCTATTCCTACTTATCTCTCATATGGATGGCACAAGTATAAAATATGTTAACTTCGTTCTCTTTGTCTTCTTCCTTCTGTGGCCTCTAATCACTGTCTATTTTCATGCATTTGGGCTCCCTGTGGGTACATGTTTATAACATATTATGTAGTTGGAAAATGCTTCTAACACTCTTACTTTATTTTGGTTATACATTTGCCTGGGCAAGATTCCTGCCTTTTCATCTTTTTTCTTCTGTTATTGTGGTATACTTTTCATTGTAGATGCTCAATAAATATTCATTAAGTGAATGAGAAATATAGATGCTTTAAGTTTGAGAGTTAAGCATATTGCTAAAAGGTACAGAAATAACAATTCCAGGAAAGCAAAGATTTTTGGGCATCCTCGTCCCTCTGTTCCCCCTCCAGCCCCACCTACATCCGTAAACTCATTCTACAATAATGGTTCATATAATACTTTGTCCTTGTGGGACTGAGTTAGTTTACTCAGCATAATGTCCCTCCCAAGTTAGGTGGTAATTTATAAAATCATTGCTCCTGTTTGCTGTGTAGTATTCCATCTTGTGAATGTACCATAATTTCTCAATCCATTCATTTGTAGTTGGACATCTGGGCTGTTTTCATGTACTTGCTATAGTGAATAATTCTTCTATGAACATTGGTGTACAAGTCTCTGTGCTTCAGTTCTTATTTTCTCAGGGTATATTCCAAGCAGTGGAATAGCTGGGTCACACAGAATTTCTATATTCAACTTTATGAGGAAGCACCAAACTGCCTTCCAGAGTGGTTTTACCGTTTTACTATCTCACTAAGTATATAAGACTTCCTATCTCTCCATATCCTATCCAATAGATCTTATTATAGTTTTGGATTCAGCCCCAAAACAACAACAACACTACTGGGAATATACCCTAAAGAGACCATAAATGACATCCAAGTAGATATATGCATACCCATGTTTATTGCGACTTTGTTTACAATAGCAAGGAGTTGGAAACAACCTAAATACCCATCAACCAAAGAATGGGTAGAGAAGCTGTGGTATAT
>NW_006406947.1:0-1248 GCF_000299155.1 Elephantulus edwardii
GAGTACGACCCATTGTAACCCTACGAACAACAGATCTGAACCCTGGCCTGGCCTGTGCCAGCCTCGTTTTGATAACTTCCAATTTACTTCTAATGTTGTAACCAGCTGTGTTCCTCACAGTTTAGGGAACTGCATTCAGGGAGCCTGGAAAGACACTGCATGTCATTAGTCCTGGGAGAAAGTCCCTTAGCATCCAAAGAACCTTTCCGTATGTCTTAGTCTTCCCTGGGGTGAGAGCTTCGCAGGACAGGGACCCAGGTCCAACCAGACACACCCTGCTCTTGGCAATTCTTTAAATAAAGGTGAAACCCAGGTCTCCTTGCTCTGCTTCCCCCCCCCCACCTTAACACAAAAGGTGATCAGGCCACACCCCAGGAAAGCTCCCCTTCCTTGGGATCAAGGCTGCATTGGGATTAAAGGTGTTAGACCCCATCCTTAATCCTTTTACAGCTGGTTGGTTTATGGGATCACGGGGGCGGGGATCGTTACATAACCTCTGACTGACATCATTATGCACACGTCTTATGGGGGAGGGGATGACACAGTCCAGGACATCGGTCCAGCACACCCCACCATGTGACACTCTTCCTGCCAGTCTCCACACCTGCTTTCCCGCAAAAAGATCCAGACCCCTCCCTCGAGGGTGGGGCGTGTCTGCTGCACAGTTTTGCTCACCATCCAGCCCTGGACAGAGCCAGAGCCCGGCAGGAAAGTGCTGCGTGGTGACCACGTGAGGAGAGAACAAGTACTTCCTGGTGCTCACCTGTGCCAGGGAGCCCGGGATGGCTCCGTGTTTGCTGTTGTTAAGTGCCATCGAGTCGAGTATGACTCACAGCGACCCTTTGACAGATCTGAACATTGTCCTGTCCTGTGTCATCCTCCCAAGCTCTGACACATTCAAGTCCATTGCTGGAGTTACGGGGTCACTTCAGCTGGTTCAAGGTCTTCCTCTCCTTCACCGTCCCTCACCTTCCCAAGCATGTTTTTCTCTCAACAGCCTCTGCTAGCAACATGCCCAAAGTATGTAAGACAAAGCTTCATCGACTGGGGTGGGGGTGGGGGAGAATAAGAAAGATGGGATAAACGATGTAAACTGCATTGAAACAGATGAGGGAGAGAACTGTTTAAAAGGGATATGTTGTTGTTATGTGCCGTCTAGTCGCTTGTGACTCAAAGCGACCCTATGAACAACAGCCCTAAACTCTTCCCTGTCCTGTGCCAATCGCACCGTCTCCGACACACCCATCC
>NW_006406948.1:0-1244 GCF_000299155.1 Elephantulus edwardii
ACCAACAGTCAGGAAATCAAAAGACAAATTGCGTTAGGAAAAAATCTGCTGTCAGGGACCTCTCTAGAGTATTGAAGAATAACGATGTGAGTCTGATGACTAAGGTGCACCTAATATAGTTCAAGGTCTCCACAATTATTTGTTTTGCATCTGTAAACTGGACAATAACTAAGGATGATAGACAAAGGATCAATATATTTGAGTTGTGGTGCTGGAGAAGAGTGTTGACTTCCAGAACAAACAGGTGTCCTGGAGAGGGTGAAACCAAGCTGCTCCCTGGAGGCAAGGGTTTTGAAGCTTCATCTCACATTCTTTGGGCATATGGCCAGGAGGGACCTGTCCTTGGAAAGGGACATCATGATAGGTTGAAGGGACAGCACAGGAGATTAGGGTGAGATGGATTGACTCAGTGACTGGAGAAACAGAATTAAGTGTGTTGGAGATGATGTGATTGAAACAGGAAAAGGCAGAGTTCAGAGCTAATGTACATAGGCTCACTATGAGTCACAGGTGACTCAATGGCACATAACAACAACAACAACGACAACAACAACAAAATGATTCATCCATTTTCCTTTGACTTCTCTGTGTGAAGGACTTCCCTTAAAATTTCTTGTAGTTTTGATCTTGTTTTCATAAATTCCATAAGTTCCTTTTTTCTTTGTGAATGATGATTTTCTCCTTCATAGTTGATTGATAGCTTTTCTGGGTACAGAATTCTCAGCTCACAAGTGTTTTCTTTTGGCTTTCTGTATAATGCCATCCCACTGTCTTCTAGCTTGTATGGTTTCTGTTAATAAATCAGAACTTGATCTAATTGTTTCCCCTTTGTATGCCACTCTTTGTTTTTCTGCCCCTGATTTTAGTATTGTATCCTTATCTTTTAATTTGGAGAACTTGACTATGTTATGTCTTGATGGGTTTCTTTTTTCAGGATTAGTCTATTTGGTGTTCACTGAGTTTCTTGGATATGGATTTAGTCCATTTTTCATAATAACTCAGAAGATTTTGTCTAGTTCCTCTTCTACAATTTTCTCAATGATTTCTCTCTTCCTCTTGTATTCTTGAATTTTAGTCATACATATGTTGTTCCTTTCGGTGTCATCTCCCATAATTCTAATGTTTTTGTCATTTTCCTTATGTCTTATCTCTGATTTTTTCTTTTACTATGTTTCCACTGAGGCTCTTGTCTTCCAGTTTACTAACTCTCTGTTTCATCTCTTTTTTTCCTATGTTTTTGTCCC
>NW_006406949.1:0-1233 GCF_000299155.1 Elephantulus edwardii
GAGAGAATAGTGCAACAATGAATGAGTGGAAGCCCAAAATCTCTGTAAATGTTTATGAAAATTAATAAAATATAATTTTAGAAAAAAAAATGATCAGAAGAACACACACCTGACCATGAGAAACTGGAATACACCTGTGATCCTGTAAGAGATTTAAAATATCTTTATAAAAGAAATACCCATGGAAAGATCCCTTCATGAACATTGGACTTCTGTTTTTGTGTTGACATTTGGCTTTGTGATGTCTGTGGTCCTCATTCTAGTGTTCACTTGCTTCCTTCCCCAAAGCAAACTGGAGATTTGCTATATTGTTAAAATTCGTGATTAAATCCTATTGGCTATTTTTAGTCTTGCTAAGGAATCCTGCAGTGTCACTAATTTTCTAGTAAGCATTATTCAAGCCTTGGTACTAGGAAATAATTTAAGTGATTGTTGGGTCTGCCATGAATACCCTCATAGCTCAACTGTGTCCAGGTATCAGTTTACACCAATTTCAGAGATTGCTGAGCCTCCTACATTGTTTAAAGGGGATCACAATTCCCAGGTTGCAACCCTGCTGGTCTCAATTCCAATATTTATGCCATAAATCTTGAAAAAACCACAGATGGTCACCAACAGACCTATGTTTCATCCCAGCTGGAATGTTACTGTTTTTAACTGCTCCCAAGATTTGATTATAAAAGTCAATACTTTCATAGAAAATGAATACAATAATCCTGAGAGGACCTTTACACTCAACGATACCCATTCAAGGCTTATGCTTATTGATACTACACATTTTCCTTTGTGTTTTAACTCATTTTCTAACTCCTCAGGCGTAATCCCTGAACTGCAACCCTTTGAAATATTAGTATGGTATAAAGATCTGGTGCCAATGGGCCACAAAGGGGGATTCCCAATCTATTCTTCTACCCATTGCATACATTTTGGGGTACATGGTCAATGGGTGAAGAAGTGTCATCCTGCAGGAACCTTCACATACAGATGCTATAGCACCCAAGCCTTGGCATTTCAGTACTTTAACCAGGTCTTAGTCTTATTGATAGTTTCAACTATTTTTTCCCTCCTCCCCCAGTTGACTTTTAAAAAAATATGCATTCATTGTTGCACAATTACCCCCTAATCCTCTTTAAAATTATATCAATGATATTATATATCAATCAATGATATTATATATATCAATGATATTATATATCAATCAATGATATTATATATATCAATGATATTATATAT
>NW_006406950.1:0-1248 GCF_000299155.1 Elephantulus edwardii
TGGCCCAGTGGTGAGAATCTTTGTCTTTTTGATATTGAGGCTCAATCATTATTGAAGGCTGCAGTCCTTGACCCTCTGCAGCAAGTGCTTCAGGTCCTCCTCTGTTTCAGCAAGCAGGGTTGTGTCATCTGCATTAGGCAGATTGTTGATGAATCATCAACCCATCCAGATACCACAATTCTCATACATCCCAGCCTCCCGGATAATCTGTTCTGCATATAGATTGAAAAGGAATGGAGCCATGGACACATCCATGGAGTACACCCTTCCCAATTTTGAGCCACGCAGTATTTCCTTGCTCTGTTCTGACGACTGCCTCCTTGTCCAAGTATATAGGCTTTGCATAAGCACAATCAAGTATTCTAGGATTCCCATTCTTCTCAGAGTCAGCCACGGTTTGTTATGATCCACACAATCAAACGTCTTTGCGTAATCAATGAAACACAGATAGACATTCCTCTGGTACTCCCTGCTTTCAGCCAAGGTCCATCTAACATTAGCTAAAATATCCATCGTATCTTGACCTCTTCTAAATCCAGCCTGCACTTCTAGTAGTTCTCTGTTGATATGCTGTTCCAGTAGTTTTTGCATAATCTTCAGCAGAATCTTGCTTGTATGTGATATAAATGATATTGTTAGATAATTTCCACACTCTTTCTTTGGAATGGGAACAAATATAGATCTCTTCCAGTCAGTTGGCCAAGGGGTTGTCCTTCAGATTTCTTGACACAACTTGGTGAGCACATCTAGAGCAGCATCTGTTAGTTGAAAAATGTCAATTGGTACACCATCAATTTCTTGGGCCTTATTTTTTGCCAGTTCCTTCAAAGCAGTTTGTACTTCTTCCTTCATAACCATAGGCTCTTGCTCCTATGTTGTTTCATGAAATTCTTCTGCGTTTGCCAATTCCTTTCAGTACAGTGACTGTGTATACTCTTTCCATCTTCTTTAAATACTTCCTGGATCATTTAATATTCTACCCAAAGCATCCTTAAGTATAGCAACTCGAAGTTTGAATTTGTTCTTCAGTTCCTTGAGCTTAAGACATGCTGAGCAAGTTCTGCCCTTTTGATTTTCTGACTCCTGCTCCTTGCACATTTCATTGTAATCTTTTACTTCATAATATTTCATTATAATATTTTACTGGAACAACAAAAAATATATCAATTGCTTATTACACTGATATGGGATAGAACTGCATTATCTCCACCTTAAACCCATTACCATTGAGTTAGAACTGGCTCATCA
>NW_006406951.1:0-1187 GCF_000299155.1 Elephantulus edwardii
TTGTTATAGATTTGTTCATTGTTCTGTGCCCCCCCCACACACAGACACACAGACACACACACACACACATGACAGTGAGATGTAGCATTTATTCAATGTTATAAGCTACTGATAGACTAGTGTTAAGAAACTGCACTATAATTCCAAAAACACATGGTTCATAACCATCAGCTGCTCCTTGGGAAAAGGAAGCACAATCTTCTACTGTTCTATGTACTACTACCAGTTAAATCCCATTGGAGGATCAACTGTGGGTCAGTTCTGACTCAATGGCACACTAAAATAATAGACTTTTGACTGTTGTTTCTATAGGCAGTTTATTGTTAATCTCAGTAAAAGTAAAACCTTAATAATATCAATCAGTTATGTGGGCATTATGTTGACTCAACATATAGTCAAGATGCATTAATAATAATTGATGACTAAAATGTAAAATGTGGTGGGAAGAAGAAGGATTGGTATTTAAAAATAGTAATTCAGTGACAGAAATTTGAATAGAGAGTAAATTATTGAATTTTGTACAATGAATTATCCATTGCAAATACATTATTAAAAAAAAAAAAACAGAAAAGCAACACAACAAATGGTGATTTTACAAAAAGATCTTACCTAATGGAATACATATCAAGAAAAGATTATTGGAGAAACTCAATGTCAGCAATCAAAACCAGGTGTAGTGCTCATTGTAGTTGTTGTTATATATCCTTAGCACACTATGACTCATAGTGATGCTATGAACAATAAACAGCGCAGATCCCCACCCTATCTTGGGCCAATCTGATTGTTTCCAACACACCTTCTCCCATTCCTGAAGTCATTGTGTCAATCTATCTCATGCAGGGTCTTCCTCTTCTGAGCTATCCCTCCAGCCTTCAAGTATGATGTCCTTCTCCAAGTACCAGTCGCTCCTGGAAACTTGCCTAAAGTATCTGAGACAGAGCTTCAGAATCCTTGCTTCCAAGAAACAACCTGGTTTCATATTCTCCAGAACGGTTCTGTTCTCTTGGCCGTTCATGATTTGTTCAATAGTCTATTCCAGAACCACAGCTCAAATATGTACTTGTACTTGGTAGAATTTAGCTGTGAAGCCACTTGGGTCAGGACTTCTTTTTGTAAAGAGTCTTTTTATGACCTGCTAAATTTTTTTTTTCTTTTATGTATGTATGTATGTATGTATGTATGTATTT
>NW_006406952.1:0-1247 GCF_000299155.1 Elephantulus edwardii
ATCATGCAATATTATTCAAAATGGGTGACTCTGGAGGACATTATGCTGAGTGAAGTATCCCAGTCACAAAAGGACAAATGCTGCATGGTGCCACTGTTGTCAAACAGGACTGACCTTGGGATTGGGGAGAGACTGAGAAAGATGGGTTCAATAATGTATACTGCACTGAAACAGATGAGGGAGAAAACTGTTTAAAAGGTATTTTTGTCACAATAGGAGTCTAGAGTAAGGGCTACATGGTGAAGTGGACCTGGGGGAAGGTTTGTAAAACAATGAAATAATTTTTATTTTGATTTTCCAAGAGGGTAGTGTTCTGGGGGGGGGAGGGTTGGGAGGGGAGAAATGTGCAACAATGAATGAATGGAAATCCAACATCTCTGTAAATTTTTACTGAAGTTAATAATAAATTTAAATTTTTAAAAAATTAAGTTAGGGTAAGAAAGACAAAGGATTTATAACTGCTTATGCTAATAACACTGTATCATGGCATGAAGGGGGAATAGTGGAACTGTATCCACATTTACAATATTCTTCTTACCAAAACCATTTATGGAAAATAGGAGTTGCATTGGAACATGAATCACTGGATTGTAAATGATCATATTGTTAATATTTCTAGCCTTAAACTTAAAAGATTACATTGTTCAAAATTATTTGTTATATGCAACTCGGCGGCACATAACAACAACAACAACATATTTGTTTAAATTTTTCCCTCTTTTAACAACTGGGATCTAGAGGGAAGAGAAAAGACCAGACAATGGCCAAAATTATTGGGGCAGCTATTGCTGCCAGTTTAGGGCCTGTGTCAGGAAAAGGAAGTCTTACTCATAAACAATGTCACCCAAAGGTAATAAGGGAGGTCAGTATTGCTTCCACTGTGGAAAGCTAGGCAACTTCAGTAGACAGTGTCACAGACGAGAGCCACAGATAGGCAAGGGAGTAGAGAGGAAGCTCCCATTCACTTGCTTTAAGTGTGGATCTGAAGGACACATGGCCAAGGGTGGCCCACATCAGGTCCTCATGGCTGACAGGACTGACAGGCCCCAGCTCCCAGCTGGAAACAAAGGAGGATGATTCAACAATTCAGATCCTCCCAGAAGAGCTGTGGGTGAGCATTAACATTACTGGTAAGTATATTTATTTTCTCCTGGAAGAAGAGCCTATTATTTGGTCCTAAAAGCCTTCTGAGGTCCCAACTCTTCTCACTATTTCTTAGTTGTTGGAATTGATGGAAAACCTCATAA
>NW_006406953.1:0-1198 GCF_000299155.1 Elephantulus edwardii
CAGCCAAAGCAGTAATCAGAGGTCAATTTATAGCAATAAGCAAACACATCAAAAGACAAGAAAAACAGATTATTGACTCTCTAATAACCCAATATCTCCAGCGAATTGAAAAAGAACAACAAGAAAGCCTGACACCCTTTAAAATAACTGAAATTAGAAAAACTAGAACAGAAATAAATGAAATAGAAAACAGAAAAATAATTGAAACTATCAACAAAACTAAGAGTTGGTTCTTTGAAAAGGTCAACAAAATCGATAAACCACTAGCAAAACTCACAAAAGAAATGAGGGAGGAGACACAAATAATCTGAATAAGAGATGAACCAGGTAACATCAAAACAGACCCAACTAAAATAAAAAAGCTAACATTAGAATACTATGAAAAACTATATTCAAACAAATATGAAAATCTAGAAGAAATGGGCAAATTCTTAGAAAAACACAACCTATCTAAACTGACACAAACTGAAACTGAACATCTGAACAGACCCATTACAAAAGGAGAAGTTGAAAAGGTAATAAAACAACTTCCAACCAAGAAAAGCCCTGGACCAGATAGTTTTACAAGTGAATTTTATCAAACATTCAAAGAAGAACTGTTACCAATTCTACATAAATTATTTCGGAAAATAGAAGAAGATGGAACCCTCCCAGATTCATTCTATGAAACAAACATATCTTTGATACCAAAGC
The DNA here is from genome assembly GCF_000299155.1 of Elephantulus edwardii. Classification (NCBI taxonomy): domain Eukaryota; kingdom Metazoa; phylum Chordata; class Mammalia; order Macroscelidea; family Macroscelididae; genus Elephantulus; species Elephantulus edwardii. The sequence continues at coordinate 694 of NW_006406953.1, forward strand.
CAGGAAAAGACACCACCAAAATAGAAAACTATAGGCCAATATATCTCATGAACACTGATGCAAAAATCCTGAATATAATATTGGCAAATAGAATCCAACGATACATAAAATAATTCACCATGACCAAGTGGGATTCATGACAGGTATGCAAGGATGGTACAACATAAGGAAAACAATTAATGTAATTCATCACATTAACAAGGCAAAGAACAAGAATCACATGGTCCTATCAGTTGATGCAGAAAAAGCCTTTGATAAAATCCAACACCCTTTCATGATTAAAGCACTCAACAAAAGAGGATTAGAGCGGAATTTCTCCAACATAGTAAAAAGTATCTATGAAAACCCAAGAGCCAACATTGTTCTTAATGGAGAGAGGTTAAAGGCATTCCCTTTAAGAACAGGAACTAGGCAAGGATGCACACTATTACCTCTCTTATTCAATATTGTTTTGGAAGTCTTAGCAATAGCAATAAGACAAGAGAAGGGAATAAAAGGTATCCAA
>NW_006406954.1:0-1202 GCF_000299155.1 Elephantulus edwardii
CCACTGGACCAATTGGCAGCACCACGATAGACAGAGAAGAGACGAAGATTGTTAACAATCTCAGCTTGCTTGACTCCAAAATCAACACTCTTCGTACCAACAGCTAAAATAAAAAACAAATTGCATTGGGGAAATCTGCTATTAGGGACCTCTCCAGAGTTCGGAATAGCAATGATATCAGTCTAGAGACTAAGGGGCACCTTGTCCAGGCCATAGTCTTTTCGATTACTTGCTATACATCAGAAAGGTGGACAATGACAAAGGATGATAGAAAAATAATCAATGCCTTTGAGTTATGGTGGTGGAGAAAAGGATTGAACATACCATATACTGTTACGAGAACAAACAGGTCTGCCCTGGAGATGATGTAACCAGGCTTCTCCTTGAAGGCAAGAATTTTGAAGCTCCATCTCATACTTAGGGGATGTTGCCAGGAGAGACAAGTCCTTAGAGAAGGATATCCTGTTTGGCAGAGTGGAGGAACAGCACAAGAGAGGAAGGCTTTGAATGAGATGAATTGATTCAGTGACTGAGGTAAGGAAGGTATGATTGTCAGAGATGCTGAAATTGGCTCAAGATAGAGCAGGGTTCAGAGGTGTTATATAATAGTTGCTATGAGTCACAAGCAACTCAGTGGCACACAACAACAAGTTAAGACTGTTGTTGTTGTTGTTATGTGCCGTCGAGTCGCTTATGACTCATAGCGACCCTATGTACAACAGCCCTAAACTCTGCTCTGTTCTGTGCCAATCACACTGTCTCCGGTACACCCATCCCAATTACCCCAACCACTGAATCAATCCACCTCATAGAGGGTCTTCCTCTCCTACGCTGTCCCTCCACCCTACCAAGCATGGTGTCCCTTTCCAAGGACCGATCCCTCCTTACAACATGTCCAAAGTGTGTTAGATGAAGCCTCAGAATCCTTGCCTCCAAGGAGCCACCCGATTTAACCCTTTCCAGGATGAATCTGTTTGTTTTCCTAGCAGTCCATGGTACCCTCAATAATCTTCTCCAGCACCACAGCTCAAAGGCATCAATTCTCCTTCTATCCTTCTTAGTCTTGTCCAACTCTCTGATGCATAACAAGTGATTGCAAAGACCATGGCCTGTATCAGATGCCTGTATTAGTCACCACAGAGACACCATTGCTCTTCAGTACTTTGGAGAGGTCCTTAACAGCAGACTTTCCCATGGCAATA
>NW_006406955.1:0-1247 GCF_000299155.1 Elephantulus edwardii
ACGTACCATCAAGCTGAGTACAACTCATAGGGACCCTATGAACAAAAGATCTGAAACCTGTTCTATCCTATGACATCCTCACAGTCCTGACACATCAGAGCCCACTTGAGCAGTCACTGTGTCAATCCACCTAGTTGAGGGTCTTCCTCTCCTCTGCCAACTATCCATCCTTCACAGCAATATGTCCTTCTCCAAGAAATAGCATCTCCTAGCAATATTCCCACAGAATGTGAGGCAAAGCTTCATCATTCTCACCTCCAAAGAGCACTTCTGCTGTACCCTCTCCAAGATATATTGTTTGTTCTTTTGGCTGTTCATGGGATGTTTACTGCTCTTCTTCAATAACACAGTTAAAAGGCATCAATTCTTCTTCTGTCATCCTTATTCATTGTCCAACTCCCATATGCATAGCAAGTAATTGGAAAGACCATGGCCTGAATCAGATGCACCTTAGTCCTCAAACTGACATCATTATTGTTGGCGTTATATGTCATCGAGTCACCTGCGACCCTATGTATAGAAGCCCTGAAGCCTGCCTTCTCCTGACCCAGTTTTATTGATTGCAGTACACCAACTTTCCTTGCCCCAGTTACTGTATCAATCCATCTCATGTGGAGTCTTCCTCTTTTACACTGGCCCTCCACCCTTCCAAGCATGATGTCCTTCTCCAAGGATCAGACATGACTGGCCATGTGTGCAAGATATATGAAACAGAACTTCAAAATCCTAGCCTCCAAGGAGAAATTTGGTTTCATCCTCTCCAAGACAGACCTATTTATTTTATTGGAGGTTCATGGTATGTTCAAGACTCTTCTCCAGCTCCACAACTACAAGGCATCAATTCTTTTTGTCATCCTTAGTCATTATCCAGTTCTCTGATGCATAGTAAGTAATTGTAGAGATCATGGCCTGGATCAGGTGTGTCTTAGTCTCTAGACTTACATTGTTGCTTCTCAGTACTCTGGAAAGGTCCCTGACAGCAGGTTTTCCCAGGACAATTTATTGTTTTGATTTCCTGATTACTTATGCCAAAACTGTTGATTGTGGAGCCAAGCAAGCAGTAACTGTTAACAACCTCAATCATTTCTTCATCCATCACAGCACTGCCAATTGGTCCAGTGGTGAGAATATTTGTCTTATTGATGTTGAGCTTCCATATTGAAGACTACAGCCCTTGGCCTTCTGAAGCAAGTGCTTCAGGTCCTCCTCAATTTTAGCAAGCAAGGTTGTGTCATCTGCATAACATA
>NW_006406956.1:0-1246 GCF_000299155.1 Elephantulus edwardii
AAATAAGAGGAATCCAAATTGGAAAAGAGGAGGTAAAATTATCTCTCTATGCAGATGATACAATAGTATACTTAGAAAACCCTAAAGGCTCAGCAAGAAAACTATTGGACATGGTTGACCAATTCAGCAAAGTAGCAGGATACAAGATCAACATACAAAAATCAGCTGGATTTCTCTACAGTGACAAAGAGACTACAGAGATAGAGCTAAGAAAAACAATACTCTTCACAATAGCTAATCACAATATTAAATACTTGGGAATAAATTTAATCAGAAGCATAAAGGATCTATTCAAAGAAAATTGCAAAACATTATTAAAAGAAACAAAAAGAGACCTGGATAGGAATACTCAATATTGTGAAAATGGCAATACTACCAAAGGCAATTTACACGTTCAATGCAATCCCAATACAAATACCAATCCCATTCTTCAAGGAGATGGGAAAGGTATTCTCCAGTTTCATATGGAATGGAAAGAAGCCCCGAGTAAGCAAAGCACTCGTTAAAAATAGGAAAAAGGTAGGAGGCATCTCACTCCCTGATTTCAAATCCTACTACACTGCCGTGGTGGTTAAGATATTATGGTACTGGTACAATGACAGACACATAGATCAATGGAATAGAATTGAGAACCCAGAAATCAGCCCATCTACTTATGGTCAACTGGTTTTTGACAAGGAGATGAAATCAGTTAAGTGGGGAAATGACAGCCTTTTTAAGAAATGTTGCTGGCAAAATATGAAAGCTATCTGCTGTAGCTGATATTAAATGGATCTTAGCTGAAAGCAGAGAATGCCAGAGGAATGTCTATCTGTGTTTCATTGACTATGCAAAGGTGTTTGATTGTGTGGATCATAACAAACTGGGCTGACTCTGAGAAGAATTGGAATCCCAGAACACTTGATTGTTCTAATGCGAAGCCTATACTTGGACCAGGAGGCAGTCGTCAGAACAGAGCAAGGAACACTGCATGGTTCAAAATTGGGAAGGGCATATGCCAGGGATGCATCCTAGCTCCATACCTTTTCAACCTGTATGCAGAACAGGTTATTCAGGAGGCGGGGCTCTATGAGGAGAAATGTGGGGTCAAGATTGATGGATGATCTATCAACAGTCTGCATTATGCAGATGACACAACCCTGCTTGCTGAAACTGAGGAGGACCTGAAGCACCTGCTGCAGAGTGTCAAGGACTGCAGCTTCCAAATATGGTTTGAGGTTCAATGTCAAGAAGACAAAGATTCTCA
>NW_006406957.1:0-1244 GCF_000299155.1 Elephantulus edwardii
TGCTTGGATGTCAGTTACGGTCTCTTTGGGGTATATTCCCAGTAGCGGAATTGCTGGGTCGAATGGTATCTCTATTTGCAACTTTTTGAGGTAACGCCATACCACCTTCCACAGTGGTTGCACCATTTTACACTCCCACCAACAGTGAGTAAGGGTTCCAGTTTCTCCACAACCTCGCCAGCATTTGTTGCTTGCTGGATTTTCGTCTTCTTGATGTTGAGATGGAATCCATATTTCTACACCCAGAAGAGGATAAAATAGATGAATGGGACCTTCTAAGAATCAAATCTCTATGCACATTCAAAAACTTCTCCAACAGGGTAAAAAGGGAAGCCAGAGATTGGGAAAAAATATTTAGTAATGACATGTCAGACAAGGGACTTATATCTAGAATTTATAAAATACTCGAACACCACAAGATAAAGAGCTAAAACCCATATTATTATGAGGTCTTTGATCTTCTGCAGAAAGAATTTCAAGTCCTCCTCACTTTCAGCAAGCAAACTGGTGTCACTTGCATAATACAGGATGTTGTATATAGGGGAAATTTAGACTATCTAGGTGATTTAGCCTCACAGTAACAACAGTCAAGAAATCAAAAGATGTCTGCATTGGGGAAATCTGACGTCAACAACCTCTCCAAAGTGCTAAATAGCAATGATGTCACTCGATCCAAGCCATAGTAAGTAGTTTAGATTTTATTCTGGTTGCAATAAGGGATCCATTGCAATGTTAAGCTGGAGAGTAATCTAATTGAGTGATGCTTTTGAAAAAACCCAAAAACCAAACCATCATTTGGAAACAAACCTAAATTGCTGTCGTTGGGAGAATGGATTAGCAAATGTGGCCCATATATACATACAATGGAATACTACTCAGCCAATGGGAGAAACACTACCATACGGATAGACTTAAAGATATTCTGCCGAAGAAAATAAGTGAATCACAAAAAGGCAACTATTTTATGACATCACTTATATAAAAAAGACAATAGGCAATAGAGACCAAATTTAATAATGATTACCAAGGGGTGGAAGGGAGGATAAAGGAGGAGCTTATTGCTTATGGTGCAATGCGTTTATTAAGATTAGGTTTGTATAGCCAATTATGTAATTGCTGTTATAAGTTGTACACCTTTAAATATCTGAATTGGCAAAAGTTGCATGATAGATCCTGTTACAACAATGATGCATTTTGATGAATTGCCCTTATATAACCTTCCTCATGAAGGTCTTGTTCATTTT
>NW_006406958.1:0-1246 GCF_000299155.1 Elephantulus edwardii
GCCAAAGTATGTCAGATGAAGCTTCAGAATCCTTGACTCCAGGGAACATTCTGGCTTCACCCTCTCCAGGACAAACCTGTTTGTTCTCCTAACAGTCCATGGTGGAGGAAACTATAGAAACTTTTAAAGATAAGAATAATGTACTGTACCAGAGTAAAAAAAAATGTGCAGAGAGCTGGAGTCATAAAATCAAAAGGGCTGAACTCGCTCAGCGTGTCTTAAGCTGAAGGAGCTGAAACAAATTCAAACCATAGGTGGCAATATTTAAGGATACTTTGGGCAGTATATTAAATGATCCAAAAATTATCAAGAGAAGATGGAAGGAATACACAGAGTCACTGTATCAGAAGGAATTGGCTGACACAGAAGAATTTAATGAAATGACATATGAGCAAGAGCCTATGGTGATGAAAGAGGAAGTTCAAATTGCTCTGAAGGAATTGGCAAGAAACAAGGCTCCAGGAGTTGATGGCATACCAATAGACATGTTTCAACAAACAGACACTGGCCTGGATGTGCTCACTAAGTTGTGCCAAGAAACCTGGAGAACAGCCAACTGGCCCACTGACTGGAAAAGATAGATATTTGTTTCCATTCCAAAGAAAGGTGGCCCAACAGAGTGTGGAAATTATCGAACAATATCATTGATATCCCATGCAAGCAAGATTCTGCTGAAAATTATCCAAAAACGTTTGGAACGATATGTCAGCAGCGAACTGCCAGATGTGCAGGCTGGATTTAGAAGAGGTTTTGGTACTAGGGATATTATAGCTAAGGTTAGATGGATCTTAACAGAAAGCAAAGAATACCAGAAGAATGCCTATCTGTGCTTCATTGACTATGCAAAGGCTTTTGACTGTGTGGATCACAACACAACAAGCTGTGACTGAGTCTAAGAGGAATGGGAATCCCAGAACATTTGATTGTGCTAATACGAAACTTACACTTGGACCAAGAGGCAGTTGTCAGAACAGGGCAAGGAAACACTACTTGGTTCAAAATCAAGAAGGGACTTTTTCAGGGATGTATTCTGTCTCCATACCTTTTCAATCTGTATGCAGAAGAGATCATCCAAGACGCTGGGCTATACGAAGAGGAATGTGGCATCAGGATTGGTGGAAGAATCATCAACAACCTGCGTTATGCAGATGACACAACCCTGCTTGTTGAAGCTGAGGAGAACCTGAAGCACTTGCTGCAGAAGATCAAGGACTGCAGCCTCCTATATGGATTGAAGCTCAATGTC
>NW_006406959.1:0-1246 GCF_000299155.1 Elephantulus edwardii
GTGGAGGGACGGCGCAGGAGGGGAAGACCCTCTATGAGATGGATTGATTCGGTGACTGGGGTAATCGGGATGGGTGTGTCAGAGGCAGTGCGGTTGGCACAGGACAGAGCAGGGTTTAGGCTGTTGTGCATAGGGTCGCTATGAGTCGCAAATGACTTGACGGCACATAACAACAACAACATCTAAAACAAGGGCTTTAAAGTTGGATGATACATATTGGAAAGAGTGATCTATTATAAACAATCACAGATTAAAGCTTTCCCCTATGGAAGAAAAACTGTAAAACTGTTTATACAAAACATTAGTTTTAAATATCTCTACTTGTCAGAGAAAGTGATTAAAAATGGCACTTAAGGAGGATCCAAGATGGCGGCGGAGGCAGAGACAGCGTGGTGAGCTGCGGGAGCAGCGAACCACTTAAAGCAGGGCCATTATGGCCTTCCACAGACTTTGGCTTATTGATAATTGAACACTTAAACAGTTGATGACTGTCCCTCAGTGAAGATCGAGGCTCAACAACAGGAATTCAAGGATTCCCAAGGAGAAATGGGTGAGTCTCCTGGCTCCCAAGCCCCACCCCCCTGTAGATCCCGCTCCGCACCGCACAGCTGCTGCAGCTCCATGAGGCTTCCACAGCCGGAAGGAATGGATTCCCTCACCCAGGATGGATGGTGGGCACTGGCCCTCCTCAAGACTGGTACAGCGAAGCCACCACACTACCGCAAGGTGGACTTGTTCTTCAGAGAATTCTTGGAGCCAAGATGGCAGCTGTGGGGGAAGTGGGCAACTGCCGCCCACACAAGAGGGGCCACGTGCATGCCGAGCGCCCATGCGGCGGGGTGAAGGGGTGCGCCCCCAGTGGCTGCTCTTGCTGTGGGGGCCGCAAGCCTCCTGCCGGTCTCCCGTGCAGGGGGGGGCGCACCCTGCTGGCCACCTTCGTAGGAGGTGGGGGATGGGATGCATGCCCTCCATCTGCAGGTTTCGGTTTCCTTGGGCAGGCCAAAGAAGACGATTACCTATAGAATGGATTGCTGAAAGTCACTGTGAGTCTGATGACCTTAACAGTTGCAGCATGCACAAGAGGACAGACATCCTAAATGCACCACATATTTTGTTCTGTTGAATGCTTCTGCCAAAAGATGGTTAGACCTGGGGGGAGTCTGTTCACAATTCTCAGGTTCCCTTTATCATATATAAAGGGGGAGGGCAATGACACCTACTTCAAAATATAGTATGACAACTTATG
>NW_006406960.1:0-1180 GCF_000299155.1 Elephantulus edwardii
AATCGGGATGGGTGTGTCAGAGGCAATGCGATTGGCACAGGACAGAGCAGAGTTTAGGGCTGTTGTACATAGGGTCGCTATGAGTTGCAAACGACTCGACGGCACGTAACAGCAACAACAACAACTTTAGTTGGATATTATTCTTCTACTCCTAATAATTCTAAATAAAGAGAAAAATGTAAATTAAAAAAACCAGCCTAGAGTATCTACTCAATTGGTAGTTATTGGTAGTTTCAGAAAGAGAACAGACATGATGGGTGGAAGAAAATTACCAAAGGAATACTCACAGGTGAACATCCCAGGACTGAGTTTACAAATCTTGAAATGACACACATTATCCCAAGTCACTAAATTCCCACAAGTCATAGAATCAAAGTACGTCACAGTTTGCTTTTAGATAAATGCGCCAGAGGTCAGGAGATTGGCTTTACAAAAACAAAAGAGTGTAAAAACAAAACAAAACAAAACAAAAAACACAACAAAAAACAAGAGTGTGTAGTATTTTCTAGTGTATAATGCAATTGATTTCTTTATGTGCTCTTTTGCCTTGGTATAGGAACATTCCCCCTAAGCTCAGAGGAGTTGTTACAGTTACCCTAGCTAGTCCTTTGGAGAACATTATTACTTTTACCTGGGGGGAAAACCAGGCCCTGCTAATAGAAAATGCCAGTTAAGATGCAAATGTATGGAACCACTTGAAAATGGGTTGTTTACCCTAGAGAGGGAGATCGTTATTATGCAAATGCTGTGATTGGTGCATATTGTCCAGCCACTCACTCAGCTCCAGCAGGTTTTCCCACGCTGCAAATCTCTCTCTCTCTTTTTTTTTTTAGAACAAAGCCACGATTATGGTCTCTTTGGAATATATTCCCAGTAGTGGAATTGCTGGGTCAAATGGTATCTCTATTTGCAACTTTTTGAGACAGTGCCATACCGCCTTCCACAGAGGTTGTACCATTTTACATTCCCACCAACAGTGAATAAGAGTTCCAGTTTCTCCACAACCTCACCAGCATTTGTTGCTCGCTGTTCTGTTAAATTTTGCTGTTCTGACTGCGACGAGATGATATCTCATAGTTGTTTTGATTTGCATCTCTCTTAGAGCTAGGGATTTTGAACATTTCTTCATGTGCTTGTTGGCCATCTGAATGTCTTCTTGGGTGAAGTGTCTGTTCATACC
>NW_006406961.1:0-1246 GCF_000299155.1 Elephantulus edwardii
AGACACGTCTTCAGTAGGGTAGTACCTGGGCATTTTTCGCAGTTTCACCACTCGGGTACCACCATTCTTGTCACCACCTACTGGTTTTGTGACAGTGGCAAGAACCTTCTCCTTCTTCTTCTCAACCCTGGACTTGGTGGCCGAGTACTTCCTCTTGTACATGGCCTTCTGGAACACATGGCCGATCGGGAATACCTGCCGATTCCCTGGACTAGGACAGGATTGCGGCTGCAGTGAGGTTTCCCCTTCTTCGGGGTTTTGCCCGTGCCCTTGGGCTTGGCTTTTTTAGCTTTGCCACTCGCATCTGCCTTCTTGGCTTCAGGCTTGGCTTCAGGCTTGGCCTCAGGCTTCTTTTCCTTGGGGTCTGCCTTTTCACCCACCATCTTGCAAGATGGTAAAAAGAACTAAGGAGGCCGCTTCCAGTCTATAAGGACTCAATTCACTTTCTTTTCAAGTGCACATGATAGGTTCTCCAGAAATGATCACATATTAGGACACAAAGCAAGACTCAAGAAATTTAAAAAAAACTTTGAAATAATACAAAGCATGTTCTCAGATCAGGATGCCATACAACTAGAAATTAACCACAGGAGAGTAAAGCTTATAAAATTATCCATGTGGAAGGGAAATAACTCTCTGCTAGAACACCAATGGGTTATAAAATAAATAAAGAATGAAGTAAAAAAGTTCCTTGAAACAAATGAAAATGAAAATACAGCATACCAAAACCTCTGGGATACAGCTAAGGCAGTCCTCAGGGCAAAGTTCATAGTAATAGGCACACACATAAAAAAGGAAGAAGAAAAAAACCCAATGATCTCCAACTCAACACATTCATCAACTACAAAAAGAACAACAACCTAATCCAACAGCCTTTAGAAGAAATTATTAGTACAAGACCTAAAATCAATGAGATAAAACAGAAAAACAATTGAAACCATCAATAAGACCAGAAGCTATTTTTTTGAAAGAGTCAATAAAACTAATAAACTACTGACAAACTTAAGAAAAGAAAAAAAAAGACACAGATAACTCAATTAAGAAATAAAAGCAGTGACATTACAGTAGATCCAGGTGAAATTAAATCAATGATATTGGAATACTATGAAAAGCTATGCTCAGATCAGACTCAGAAGAAACTCTGAAGATTGCACTGGAGCGTAGAGAAAACAAAGCACAAGGAAGAATTCAAGATACTAAAGAGCTGAACAGAAGATTCCAAAAGGCTGCTCGGAATGACAAAGCA
>NW_006406962.1:0-1222 GCF_000299155.1 Elephantulus edwardii
AAAGAGAATTGATGCCTTTGAGCTGTGGTGCTGGAGAAGAGTATTGAGGGTACCATGGACTGCTAGGAAAACAAACAGTTTCATCCAGGAGAGGGTTAAACTGGGCTGCTCCTTGGAGGCAAGGATTCTGAGGCTTCGTTGACTATACTTTGGGCATGTTGTAAGGAGGGACCTGTCCTTGGAGAGGTGTCGTGGTCCAGCAGAGGGAAGGGGAGAGCCAAGGATGAAGAACACAGAGAGGCTAAGACTGATAGTCAGTAGCCAAAGTTTATTCCAGAAATTCCAAGTTATATTCTTTTGCAGAGTACAGAAAAACAGCCCAGTCTCAAGGCTAACAACACACTTGTTTTGAGATCCCCGCCACCTGCAAGATTGCTTCCAATTAGCAAGCAAGGCCATCAGAACAGAGTCTTTAGGGAGAGACATATCATTCCACTCATCCCTGCTTGGCCTTGGGGTTCAAGGAATGGTTAAACTTGTTTTTGCTCCTTTCAAAACATCTGCACATTTGAACCTGGTATGAAAAGGCTACCTGCTTAAAATGGCTGCAGTATGGCTCACTTTTTAACATCCTACTTTCTTGAGTTGTTTTCTGCCAAGCAGATTCTATAGCCAAGATAGAATTAGTCTTGCTGGTCTTTTGGTACAGGGCTAATCTTGCTTTACAAGTTAGCCAGGCCCCACCAGAGAGGGACATCATGCTTGGGAGGGTGGAGGGACAGTGCAGGAGAGGAAGGCCATCAATGAGGTGGATTGATTCAGTGACTGGGGTAATCAGGATGGGTGTGTCAAAGACAGTGTGATGGGCACAGGATAGAGCAGAGTTTAGGGCTGTTGTACATAGGGTCACTATAAGTCGCAAGAAACTCGATGGCACATAACAACAACAACAACAAATATCTTCTATCTTAAAAATAATCCTCCCTTGAGTATAACAATGAAAGAACTTTTTTTCTAAGAAGAAATGTGTGAAAGAGGCAGGGAGGAAAATGTGCAACAATGAATGAATGGAAATCCAAGTTCTTTATAAATTTACAGTAAAATCTAATTGAAATAAAAAAAATAATAATCCTCCCTTGAAAGGAATGTAATGGGAGAGAGATCATAGGGACTTTTATAGTTCCGCTAATATTTTTTTTTTAATTTGGGTTGTTTATTTTTCATTTCAATGAACATCTACAGAGATTTTGGGATTCCATTCATTCATTGTTGCACCCTTCTC
>NW_006406963.1:0-1245 GCF_000299155.1 Elephantulus edwardii
GAACATCATTTACAAAATCAAGGAAGCCAAAGATTACATGCTATACAAGAGTAGATGCAAAGTGAAATGTTCAGGGAGGAGTCAAGACTGTCTAAACACCACTTTACAACATTATCTTAAAATATTATGTGAGGAAATGACTGCAGTAAATATCACTGTAAGTAAGTAAAATAGAGGCCCAAGTCACTGTCATTTTGTCATGATCTTAAAGCCACTTTGAAGTGGATCTTTGAATACACTTTTCTGGTTTTGTTGCTTAGTGGTAAGGAGTTGCACTGCCAACCCAGAGGAACATGGTTTGAATCCACCAGCTGTTCTGTAAAAGAGAGAAGAGTGATATCTTCCTGTGAGATTTACTGCCTCTGAAAATCCACTGAAGGGTCAAGCTGTGAATCAGTTTCAATTCTGTGGTGGTGGTTGTTGTTAAGTGCCGTCGAATCGTAGGTGACTCATAGCGACCCTATGAAGGAAAGTTCTCAACACTTGTGTGACTTTCATCCTTTCTCCATGTTCATAGGGTGGATGCCACTCCTGCTTCCAATTCTATGGTACATAACACAAACAGTAACAATAACAATTATAAACTTTTAGTGTTAGCTTGGTGCATTTTGCAGCTGCCTCATGAACATCCACAGAAGTCCTGGTTAGGCATTCTTTCTCAAAAGGAAGGCCTGATATCCCTCTATGATTTAATAAGCACATATTCCATAACTTTGGAGACATCTGTCAAGGGAGTGGGTAAGAATATAAAGTTGAGAGGGGAAATGTGGTTCTTCAAAGGAATTCACTGAGTGAGTTAAACAAAGAAATCAAAGATGAAGAAGATTAAGCAACAAGGAAGAAAAAGAAAAAAGTAATTAGAGTTCAGTGAGCTAAAGATATGATTTAAAGAGTTCTCAGAAAGGTGCCAAGGTGGGAAAGGAAGAGATTAGATTGCAAAGTTTCAAGGGCTGGCAAAAGCTTTAGGGGAAATCAAAGGACTGTTACCAATGAAATAGAATTTTATATTATTTTAGAGAGTCAAGCAACAGACCATTAGTCACAAAGATGAGAATCAAGAAAAGAGCTAAAGACAGAGCAAGTTCTGGAAGCCTTATATATCAAAATACTTGGGCCTAGTAACACAATGACGCTGGAGAAACTTAAGAGGACATCTCCTGGAGAAAGTGAGGTCATTGTTGTTGCTGTTAGATGCTGTCAATTTGAGTATAACTCATAGGGACCCTATGAACAAAAGATCAGAAC
>NW_006406964.1:0-1235 GCF_000299155.1 Elephantulus edwardii
ACAATCTTAGTGTCTTTCTAATTAATTAATTAATTAATGTTAAATGTAAGACCAAGTCTAGTTAACTTTCTAAGTTGCATGTAATTTGCGTACAAGAAAAATACACATGACGTCTACTCACCCTTTTGTTGTTGTTGTTGCTAGGGTGCTGATGAGTCAAGTGACTCATAGCAACTCTATGAAGACAGATCAAAACATTATTCTTCACCATTCTCATGATCTCAAATACTGTTCAAACCCATTGTTACACTTTGCTAATGCAGTTTGTTGAGATCGTTCCTAATTTTCTTTTATCCTCTAGCTTTCCAAGAATATCTTTTTCTAAACATTTATACCTCATGACAACATGCCCAAAGTATGTAATACAAAATTTGTTTATCCTTGCTTCTAACGAATCCTCTTGTTTCATTTCTTCAAAGAGACACTTCTTTGTTCTTTTAGCAGTCTTTGGGATGCTCAGCATTTTCTCCAACACCATAACTCAAAGCCATCAATTCTTCTCCTATCATCCTTATTCACTGTCCAAATTTTAGATGTGTAGGAAACAATTGACAATATTACCTCTTGGATCAGGTGCCACATAATCTTTAATCTAACATTCTTGCTCAATAGCACTTTGGAGAAATCATTGACAGCAGATATTCCCAATGCAGTATTTTTTTTTTAATTCTTGACTGCTGCTACCATGAATGTTGACTGTATATCCAACTGAAAAGAAATCATTGATATTAATATTTTCTCCATCTATCAGGATGTTTTCCAATTGGTCCAGTATAAGGATTTTTCTCCCTTGATTTTGTGATATAATAAATTCGAGGACTGTGGTTTTTCATCTTCTTCATCAGGTGCTTGAAGTATGCTTTGCTTTCTTTTGGCAAGGTTGAATAATTTCTATAATGCAAGTTGTTGATGAATTTTCTTCCAGTTCATCAACAATATATCCTCCATGCCAAGACCTCTTCTGAATCCACCTTGAATTTTTGGCAGTTCCCTGTAGATGTAGTTTTCCAGGTGCTTTTGAGTAATCTTCAGGAAGATTTTATTTGCATATGGTATTCCTTTTGACCAGGGAGGATAGAAGGAGAATTGATGCCTTTGAGGTGTGGTGCTGGAGAAGACTGTTGAGAATACCATGGACTGCTAGGAAAACAAACAGCTTTGTCCTGGAAAGGGTTAAACCGGGTGGCTCCTTGGAGTCAAGGATTCTGAGGCTCCGTCTAACATACTTTGGACAT
>NW_006406965.1:0-1209 GCF_000299155.1 Elephantulus edwardii
TGTTTTGGTAAGTGGTGTTTTCATTGTCATTTGTTTCAAGAAACTTTTTAATCTCGTTTTTTATTTCTTCTAGTACCCAGTCATGTTCAAGCAAAGTGTTGTTCAGCTTCTAAATGTATGGTTTTTCTCCTTTATTTTCTTGTTATCAATTTCTAATTTTGTAGCATTATGGTCTGCAAAGATGCTTTGTATTATTTCTATGTTTTTTTAATTTATTGGTGCTTGCCTTGTGACATAGAATGTGATCTATTTCAGAGAACATTCCATGCATATTGGAGAAGAAGGTATACTGTGCTTTTTTGGGGTTCATTAGCCTATAAATATCTATGAGGTCAAGTTAGTTTATTGTGTGGTTTAATTTTTCAGTAATTTTGTTCAGTTTCTTTTTGGTAGTTCTATCTTTTCTTGAGAGGGGTGTGTTGAAGTCTCCAAGTACTATAGTAGTGTTGTCTATTTCTTTTTTCAATTTTATTAATGTTTGTTTAAAGTATTTTGCAGGTCTTTCATTTGGTGCATATTTATTATTATGTCCTCTTGTTCTATGGACCCTTTCAACATTATGCAGTTTCCGTCCTTGTCCTTTGTGATGGTTTTTGCATTGACATTTATTTTATCAGAGACTAATATTACTAATATTACTACTCCTGTTTTTTTCTGATTGCTATTTGCTGGGTATATTTTCCCCCACCCTTTTCTTTTTAGTCTTTCATGATCTTAATTTTTCAGGTAGACAACATATTGATGGATTTTTTTTTATCCAACCTGCTACTCTTCAGTGGTGCATTTAAACCATTCACATTCAGTGTGATTATTGAGAGGCAAGGTTTTATTGCTATCATTGTGTTGAGTTCTTTTTGGTGTTGTTACTTTGGTTCATGCTGCTTTCTGTGGTACCTCTGTAAGAAGGACATCTCTGAGTCTTTCCTGCAATGCTGGTCTTGTTTTTACAAATTCTCTTAGGTTCTGTTTTTTCTGGGAATATCTTGATCTCTTCTTCATATTTGTTGGATAATTTTGCTGGGTGCAGTATTCTCTTTTATTATTATTATTATTTTGTGTGCGTGTACCCTCAAATCAGATCTGACTGGTACAGGAGGATATTGCGCCTCCTTCTCCGGCAGAGCATCTGGTGGATTCGAACCGTGTTCCTCTGGGATTGCAGTGCAACTTCTTGCCACTAGGCCATCAGAGCTCCCCTGGGTGCAGTAT
>NW_006406966.1:0-1230 GCF_000299155.1 Elephantulus edwardii
TTTTAAATGATTCAGTCCCTCATCTGTTTCAGTGCAGTATACACAATTTATCCAGTTTTTCTCAGTCTTACCCCCACCCTGATATCAGTCCCATTTTACAGCAGTGGCACCATGAAATATTTGTCCTTTTGCGACTCACGCAATGGAATACTATGCTGAATTGAAAAACAAGGAACTCATTCAATGTTATTCAAAATGGGTGAGCCTGGAGGACATTATGGTCAGTGAAATATCTCAGTGAAATATCTCAGTCGCAAATGAGGTCTCTTGGCTAAATTTTCAAATTATACCCTTGTCTTTTAACTTTAAAAGAATCAAAAGAGTAGGATTATACTATTTGCCAATCTCCTCCACCACCCTTCCTTCTTTATCAAATGAGCCTTCTTTTTCCTTGCAACGACCAAGGAGGATAGGCGGAGAATTGATGCCTTTGAGCTGTGGTGCTGGAGAAGAGTATTGAAAGTACCATGGACTGCTAGAAAAACAAACAGATTCATCCTGGAGAGGGTTAAACCGGATGGCTCTTTGGAGGCTAGGATTTTGAGGCTCCGTCTAACATACTTTGCACATGTTGCAAGGAGAGACCGGTCCTTGGAGAGGGACATCATGCTTGGGAGGGTGAAGGGACACCGCAGGAGGAGAAGACCCTCTATGAGGTGGATTGATTCAGTGACTGGGATAATCGGGATGGGTGTATCAGAGACAGTGCGATTGGCACAGAACAGAGCAGAGTTTAGGGCTGTTGTACATAGGGTCGCTATGAGTCGCAAAGGACTCGACGGCACTTAACAACAACAACAACAATATCCTTTGATAATGTTTCTAAATATGCAGGGAGGAAACAGGTTATATGTACTCTTGGGGAAGAGGAAAAAAACAGAGTTCATTATATTATTATAACAGTCAATTAATATTGACCTAGGATTGTTTTTCTGGAATGATAGTGGTGGAGTATGTGAGTGAGGTGGGGAATAAAGGCAAGACTCTTTGATTTCTGAAAACAGCAGTGGGCAGATTAACTATGTTCACTCCTTGACCTTTCGTTTCATGTAGATTTTCTTTCACCTACTGTTCCAGGTAAAAGAAGGGGGAAAAAAAAAAAAGGAGATCTCAAGTCAGGAAAAGAGAAAAGGGATGTTAGTAAATGTTTGATTTTTGACAAATACTCAGGTAGACAAAAGAAGTAGGATAACAGGTTTCCACTACACAGAGCCTCTTTCTCACTGTTGT
>NW_006406967.1:0-1245 GCF_000299155.1 Elephantulus edwardii
ACCAGATGCTCTGCTGGAGAAGGAGGGACAATCTCCTCCTGTACCAGTCAGATCTGATTTGATGGTACAATGCACAAAAAATAATAAAATAAAAAAAATTTAAAAAAAAAATTAAAATCTCAAGCAAAGAACAAATGCTGGCAAAGCTGTGGAGAGATTGGAATCCATACACTGGTGGTAGTAGTTATTTTTGTGTGCTATAGAGTTAGAATCGACCCATAGCTGACCCTCCAGTGGGTTTTCAGAGGCATTTAATTGCACAGGAAAAGGTACTCTAGCTGTCACCTGTGGAGCAGCTGGTGGTGGATTTGAATCTCATGTCTTTGGGATTGCAGTACTTATCACTAGGCCACCAGAGCTCCATATACACTGCTAGTAGGAATGTAAAATAGTACAACCGCAGAGATGGAAAAAATGTTACCAAAGCACAAGCAGCTAAAGAAACTATGGTACGTTCGTACACTAGAGTATTATACAACACTGAATACTGAAAAATTTTGAATCACTACAACATGGATGAAATGAGTGGAAATTACGCTGAGTCACATTAAGTCAGTCACAGAAGGACTATTATGGTATAAGGTCAGGATGCAAGACTCCTTCTTGCTGGTTGCCAGGGTGGGAGGGAGGGAGGGAAGGAAGGAAGGAATAGGGGAGTAAAAATTAATAAGCAGATACACGGGGTGAAAAGAAAGCAGTATACAATAAGGGGTTGATCAGAAATTATCATTAGTTGTCATCAGTCAACAGTAGAGATGAGACACCAAGAATGGAGGAGAAAACAGCGGGGGTGAACAGCTGGAAAAACTGAAGCACCCAACCCAGCTTCCCTGTGTCTTTATTGAAAATTGCCAGGGAGCAAATCACAGAGAGAATTCTATGCAAATGAAGCTAAACTCTTTTCTATTGAAAACCTTATGCTTGATTCAGGAGGGAGGGGTTCGCAAATAAAATCCAAGAATTGTGAAAATGCCTAAGGTCTGCCTTGGCACTTAACCCCTGAAAACACTTAAGGTCTGCCTTGGCGCCTGCTTAGGGAGAATTCCAGCTTCTATCTGCACCTCATCTGCACCTCTTTCATATCCTGGTACAGCATTTAGTTGATCATTAGTATTTAGTTTCAAATTTGGCTTCCCACAATTAATGGTATGATTCAGTGACAATGTTGTAAAACAGAAGGTATAACTGAATGAAAACAAACATTTAAAACTTTCAATTAAATTGAATATATATATATATATTTTT
>NW_006406968.1:0-1245 GCF_000299155.1 Elephantulus edwardii
GTGTTAATTGTGGATCCAAGCAAGATGAAGCTGTCGACAGTTTCAATTTCCTCTCCATCCATCATGATGCTGCCTATTGGTCCAGTGCTAAGAATCTTTTGTTTTCTTGATATTGAGATGCAATCCATACAGAAGGCTGCATTCCTTGCTAATTATTATTGTCAAGATGTTGTTGGAGTTGAGTATGACTTATAGACACCCTAGGCCTGAGCATTGCCCTGTCTGTGCCCTCCTCATCATTTCTGATCACTTGAGCCCATTGCTGTCAATCACTCTTGTTGGAGTCTTCCTCTCTTTTGCTGACCCTCCATATTTCCAAGCATGTTGTCCTTTCCAAAGAATAGCCTCACCTAGCAACATGTCCAAAGTATGAGAGATGAAGCCACTTTTGCCTTCAAAGGACTCTCTAGGTGCACTCTCTCTAAGACATATTTTTGTTCTTTTTGACAATCCATGGGATATTCAGTACTCTTCTGCAGCACTACGACTCAGAGGCATCAATTAATCTTTGGTCATACTTATCCATGGTCCAGCTCTCTGACATGCAGCAGGTGACTGAGAAGAGCACGGCCTGGATCCATTAAAATGAAGCTTCTTTGAAATAAGGATCACTGAATAACATCCTACATAACAGCGAAGGTTTTTGCTATTGTTTTGTACCATCAAGTTGGTACTGACTCACAGCTAATCCTCCCGCAGGTTTTCAGAGGTAGATAATGCCATGGAGTGGGGGAGGGAGTGAGATTTCCCAAACTTCTTCCATGGAGCAGTTGGTGGATTTGAGCTGCGAGCCTTTGGGATGGCAGCACAACTTACTCCTAGGCCACCAGGGCTTCCTAAAGTTTTTTGGTGATTGTAAATATTAGAAAGGAGGTAATTCCCTTTAGTTTCAAAACCAAACTTTTTAGTTAATAATGAACAAAATGTTGTTGTTATTGTTGCTATATGCCATTTGCAACTCATAGCGACCCTATGTACAAGAGCTCTAAACGCTGTTCTATCCTGTGCCAACCTCGCCATCTGAAACACACTTATTCCCACCGCTCCAATCACAGAACCAATCCATCTAATCGAAGGTCTTACTCTCCTTTGCCGCCCCTCCACTCTGCCAAACATGATGTCCCTCTCCAAGGACTAGTCCCTCCTTGCAACATGCCCAAAATATGTCAGATGAAGCTTCAGAATCCTTGACTCCAAGGAGAATTCCGACTTCACCTTCTCCAGGACAAACCTGTTTCTTCTCCT
>NW_006406969.1:0-1248 GCF_000299155.1 Elephantulus edwardii
TCTATGAGGTGGATTGATTCAGTGACTGGGGTAATGGGAATAGGTGTGTCGGAGACAATGAGATTGAGACAGGATAGCGTAGGGTTTAGGGATGTTGTACATAGGTTTGCTATGAGTCGCAGGAGACTGGATGGTACATAACAACAAGAACAACAACAACAACAACAACAACAACAACAACAACGAGTTTTTGAACTCAGTGTTCATAGCTCAAATCTCCAGTCTTAGTAACAACCAGTCATGGAGTCAACTAATACATTCTCTATACTTAATTTTTTTGAAATTTTTATTATTATTAATGTCAATGAACATCTGCAGAGATTTTGGAATTCCATTCATTCATTGTTGCACTTTTCTCCCCACTCACCCCACCCCCACCCCCAGTTCACTCCTCTCCTTGAAAAGCAAAAGACAAACTCCTTCATTGGTACACAACCCCCTCCCCCACCCCACACATCCTTACCCCCACTCCAACTATACTCCACTCTTCAACCTTCATTTCGGACTCTTATGATAATCATAATGCCCTAAAATATATTAATTTTTAATTATTCTCTCCCTCATTGGCTTCAATGCAGTAAACATAATTTATCCAGTTTTTCTCAGTCCTACCCCCACACTAATGTCAGCCTCATTCTACAACAGTGGCACCATATAATATTTGTCCTTTTGTGACTTAGATATTTCACTCAGCATAATGTCCTCCCGGGTCACCCATTTTGATAATATTGCATGAATTCCTTGATTTTCAATGCAGCATAATATTCCATTGTGTGAATATACCACAGCTTCTCTATCCATTCGTTTGTTAATGGGCACCTTAGTTTGTTTCCGAGTCCTTGCTATTGTGAACAAAGCCGCGATAAACATTGGTGTGCATGTATCTGCTTGGATGTTGTTTATGGTCTCTTTAGGGTATATTCCCAGTAGAGGAACTGCTGGGTCAAACAGTAACTCTATTTGCAACTTTTTGAGAAAGCGCCACACTGCTTTCCACAGTAGTTGCACCATTTTACACTCCCACGAACAGTGAATAAGGGTTCCAGTCTCTCCACAACCTTGCCAGCATTTGTTGCTAGCTGTTCTGTTAAATTTTGCTATTCTGACTGGGGTGAGCTGATATCTCATAGTTGTTTTGATTTGCATCTCTCTCAGGGCTAGGGATTTTGAACATTTCTTCATGTGTTTGTTGGCCATCTGAATATCTTCTTTGGTTAAGTGTCTGTTCATATCCTGTGCCCATTTTTG
>NW_006406970.1:0-1245 GCF_000299155.1 Elephantulus edwardii
TTTTTATTTTATTTTTATTATTTTTGTGTGCGTGTACTGTCAAATCAGATCTGACTGGTACAGGAGGAGATTGTCCCTCCTTACCCGGCAGAGCATCTGGTGGATTCAAACCGTTCGCCTCTGGGATTGTAGTTGCAGCTCCTTGCCACTAGGCCACCAGAGCTCCCCTCAATTCACCCATTTGAGGGTCTTTCTCTCCTCCGCCAACCCTCCACCCATCCAGCCATCATGTCCTTCTCCAAGGAATAGACTTCCTAGCAACATGCCAGAAATGTGTGAGGTGAAACCTCATCATCCTTGCCTCCAAAGAGCACTCTCTCTGGCTGCACTCTCTCCAAGATTTATTTGTTTGTTCTTTTGGCCATCCATAGTATGTTCAGTGCTCTTCTCCAACACAACAGCTAAAAGGCATCATTATTCATTGTTCAGCTCTCAGATGCATAGCAAGTGGTCAGTAAAACTGACTCAGATGTACCTTAATCCTCAAACTAACATCATAACTGCTCAATAATTTGGAGAGGTCTCTAACTGCAGACTTTCCCAGTGCAGTGCAACTCATTTTGTGACTGTTAGTGCCTAGGGTGTTAATTGTGGATCCAAGTAATATAAAGTTGTTGATAGTTTCAACCTTTTCTCAATCCATCATGATCTTGCCTATTGGTCCAGTGGTGAGAATCTGTTTTCTTGACATTGAGATGCAATACTTACTAAAGGCTGCATTCCTTGATCTATGTGCCAAAATAGATAATTTTTCTTCTGTTGCTACATGTTCTGCAACAAGTGCTTTAGATCCTCCTCACTCTCAGCAAGCAAGGTTGTGTAATCTGCATAATGAAGTTTATTGATGAGTCTCCCTTTGATCCTGATGCCAGCCTCTCGAATGATTTGCTCAGCATACAGATTGAATAGGTATGAAGAGAAAATACAACCCTGACGCACTCCCTTCCTAATTTTAAATCATGCGGTGTTTCCCTCCTTTGTTCATATAACAGCCTTCTGATCTGAGTATAGGTTTTACAAGGAAAAAAATTAAGTGCTCAGGGATTTCCATTCTTCTTAATATCAGCCACATATATGACATACATGTGTATGTATATAGTGAGCTCTGGTGGCCTAAGTGGTAAGAATCTATGCTGCAATCTCGAAGACACACAGTTCGAGGCCACCAGCTGCTCCTTGGTAGAAGGATGGGCAATTTCCTCCTGCACGATTAACTGCCTCTGAAAATTCACTGGTGGGTCAGCT
>NW_006406971.1:0-1199 GCF_000299155.1 Elephantulus edwardii
CTGCTTTCAGCCAAGATCCATCTAACATCAGCTACAATATCCCTAGTACCATGGCCCCTTCTAAACCCAGCCTGGACTTCTGGCAGTTCTCTGCTGATGTGCTGTTCCATTCGTTTTTGGATAATCTTCAATAGAATCTTGCTTACATGTGAAATCAATGATATCGTTCTATAGTTTCCACACTCTTTTGGGTCACCCATCTTCGGAATGGGAACAAATACAGATCTCTTCCAGTTAGTTGGCCAAAAAAAAATAATTTAAGAGTTGAGTCCTCCTTAATTTGGCTAAAGGTGGTCTGATTTTGCTCACAACTCTGTATGAGCTGCTGAGATTGGAGGATTCTATGCTGTGGGCCAGGAGCCTCTTGCTGGAGCCAATCAAGGCCTAGTGTGTTGGCCTTAGTGTTATGGTTGTTTTAAATTTTATTTTTTATTGTTAATTTTAATGAAAATTTACAGAGACTTTGCATTTCTGTTCATTCATTGTTGTGCTTTTCTCCCTGCCCACCCCTCCCCCCTCCAGTACACTCTTCTCTTTGAAAAGTAAAAAAAAAATTCTTCCATTGTTATATAATCCCTTCCCCAAGGTCTGCTCCACTATGCAGCCTTCGTTATGGACTCTTATCATGATAAAAATACCCAATCACATATCCCTTTTAAACACTTTTCTCCCTCATCTGTTTCAATGAGGTATATATTATTTATCCCATCTTTCTCAGCATCCCCCCAGCCCCAATGTCAGTCCTGTTTTACAACAGTGGAACCATGCCGTATTTGTTCCTTTGTGACTGAGATATTTCACTCTGCATAATATCCTCCAGGGTCACTCATTTTGAATAACAATCACCTTGTATGAGTTCCTTATTTTTCAATGCAGCATAGTATTCCATTGTGTGACTATACCACACCTTCTCTATCCATTCGTTTGTTGATGGGCACTTAGGTTGTTTCCAACTCCTTGCTATCGTGAAAAAAATCACAATAAACATAGGTGTGCATATATACGTTTGGGTGTCAGTTATGATGGTCTCTTTGGGGTATATTCCCAGTAATGGAATTGCTGGGTCACATGGTATCTCTATTTGCAACTTTTCGAGAAAGCACCATACCACCTTCCACACTGGTTGCACCATTTTTACACTTCCACCAACAGTGAATAAGGGTTCCAGTTTCTCCACAACCTTGTCAGCCTTTGTTGCT
>NW_006406972.1:0-1152 GCF_000299155.1 Elephantulus edwardii
TCACATTATATTTCTTATAATTATTGTATACAGACTTTCCTTAAAAGCCACACATTTAATTTCATATTATTGCAATTCATTAAGTTGGCATGTCAACCAACACTTTCTTATATTTATCTTTGTTAATACAATAGAATAAAACACACACAGCTATTATCCTAGGCAAATTGTTTATTTCCAGAGCAAAATCTCCAACCTCCTATACTGTCATAAAAATACCTGTGATGTGGTATTTTTCCAGGTCTGCAAAGACAGCAATTAACAGGAATATCAAAATCAGTTCAAGTTCATAATTTGTCCCCTTACAGCTTGAGTTTTAACATACAGAAACACATCAGAATATTCTCAAAAAACGAGGAAGAAATTTAGGAGATCCAAGGATCCAGGTAGAAAGTTTTTCATATAATTTAATTAGTTTCCAAGTTCTTGTAGTTGTCCTGTGACTCTTATTTGAGTTTGGCAGAGTATTCCTAACTCCCAAAATGGGATTTTAGGTTGTGAAACCTATCTGGTATCTTTCCAGTTCCCAAGATTTTATAGATGCTCAAGTAACAACTAATCAGTGTTGGAAATTTTAAGGAGTCTTCTCTCTTTGATGTTTTCATCATACAATGAAAAGATTCACCTGGGAAGTTTGGGCAGGTAGAAACAGTTATTTGTCTGCTTATTCTTTTCTCTAAATCTGTGCCTGGAACATACCCAAGTCCAACACAAAGAGACATAGAATATCTCACAATATGACGTGTATATTTTGTCTTTCTATTCACTCTTGGGCTCTTACCTCTGTATTTCTTCATTTGTTTTTAGTGCCAGAATGTAGCATTCCAGGGAATATTATTTGTTAGAATTGCAGAGTAGGTAAGTGGTACCTTCTGGAGTTACACAATGTATTGGTCCTGTGGCATTCATATTTTATAAGTGCCCAGCTTGTATGTTTGTTCTGACCTGGAATACCGACACTACTCTGAATTAAAAAGTTTGAAATAATTTCATGGTCACTATAGTTTTGCACTAAATTTTATAGAATTCATTTTATGAAAGAAAATTATTTCTTTTGCATGGAGATATATTCATCTGTACATAAAATCTGTACATAGCAGCAGTAAACAGTTTGGGGAGGTGCGGGGGGATTGTGTACCAATCAATGAGGGA
>NW_006406973.1:0-1108 GCF_000299155.1 Elephantulus edwardii
TGTGTGTCTGCGTCTCTCTCTGTCTGTGTGTCTGCGTCCCTCTCTCTCTGTGTCTGTGTGTCTGCATCTCTCTGTGTCTGTGTGTCTGCGTCTCTCTCTCTGTGTCTGTGTGTCTGCGTCTCTCTCTCTGTGTCTGTGTGTCTGCGTCTCTCTCTCTGTCTGCGTGTCTGCGTCTCTCTCTGTGTCTGTCTGTGTGTCTGTGTCTCTGTGTTTCTCTCTGTGTGTCTGCGTCTCTCTCTCTCTCTCTGTGACTGCATGTCTGTCTGTGTGTCGGCGTCTCTCTCTGTGTGTCTGCGTCTCTCTCTCTCTCTCTCTCTGTGTCTGTCTGTGTGTCTGCATCTCTCTGTCTGTCTGTGTGTCTGCGTCTCTCTCTCTCTGTGTCTGTCTGTCTGTGTCTCTCTGTGTGTCTGTCTGTCTGCGTCTCTCTCTCTCTGTGTCTGTCTGTGTGTCTGCATGTCTGTCTGTGTGTCTGCATCTCTCTCTGTCTGTCTGTGTGTCTGCGTCTCTGTGTGTCTGCGTCTCTCTGTCTGTGTGTCTGCGTCTCTGTGTCTGCATCTCTCTGTGTGTCTGTCTGTGTGTCTGTGTGTCTCTCTGTGTCTGTGTGTCTGCGTCTCTGCGTCTCTCTCTCTCTGTGTCTGTCTGCGTGTCTCTCTCTCTGTGTCTCTGCGTCTCTCTCTCTCTCTGTGTCTGCATGTCTGTCTGTGTGTCTGCGTCTCTCTCTCTGTGTCTGTCTGTGTGTCTGCATCTCTCTCTCTGTGTCTGTCTGCGTCTCTCTCTCTCTGTGTGTGTCTGCATCTCTCTCTCTCTGTGTGTCTGCGTCTCTCTCTTTCTGTGTCTCTCTCTGTGTCTCTGCATCTCTCTGTGTGTCTGTCTGTCTGCGTCTCTCTCTCTCTGTGTCTGTGTGTCTGCGTCTCTCTCTCTCTCTCTCTCTCTCTCTCTCTCTCTGTGTCTGTCTGTGTGTCTGCGTCTCTCTGTGTGTCTGCCTGCGTCTCTCTCTCTCTCTCTCTGTGTCTGCATCTCTCTCTCTCTCTCTGTGTCTGCGTCTCTGTGTCTGTCTGTCTGTGTGTCTGCGTCTCTGTGTCTGTCTGCGTCTCTCTCTCTGTGTCTG
>NW_006406974.1:0-1201 GCF_000299155.1 Elephantulus edwardii
TTAGGGCTGCTGTACATAGGGTCGCTATGAGTCGCAAACGACTCAACTGCACATAACAACAACAACAACATATCGATTGAAAAAGTATGGAGAAAGATATACCCCTGACAAACTCTTTTCTTGATTTTGAATCATACAATGTTCTATTGCCCTCTTTAGACAACAGCTTCCTGGTCTAGGTATAGGTTTCTCATGTGCACAGTCAAGTGTTCTGGGATTTCAATGTTAGCCATAGTTTGTTGTGATCCACACTGTCAAATGCCTTTGCATAGTCAATAAAACACAAATAGACATCCTTCTGTGCTTTAAATCAAGATCCATCTGACACTGGCAATAATATCCCTAGTGCCAAGCCTCTTCTAGACCCAGCTTGTATTTCTGGCAGTTCTCTGACAATGTACTGTTCCAATTATTTTGGATCATCTTCAGTAAGATTTTGCTAGTATGTGGTATTAGTGATATTGTTCAATAATTTACCCTTTCTCTTTGATCTTTTTTTGGAGTGAGAATAAATATGGATCTCTTCCAGTCAGTTGACCAGGTAGCTGTCTTTCTAATTTCATGACCCCACTTGGTGAGGTAGTCCAGGGCAGTGTCTATTTGTTGAAATATGTTAATTGGTATTCCATCAATTCCATGGGGCTTTAGTTTTTGCTGATTCCTTCAGAACTGTTTGAGCTTATTCCTTTATTACCAATGGTTCTTGATCATATGCTACTTCATGAAATTCTTCTGTGTCAGCCAATTCTTTTTGGTACAGAGACTGTGTATTCCTTCCGTCTTCTTTTCTTCTTTTGATGAATCCTGGATCATTCAATAGTATACCCATAGCATCTTTAAGTATTGCAACTCAAGACTTGAATTTGCTCTTCGGTTGCTTCAGCTTAAGAAATCCTGAGTGAATTCATTCATCCATTTTTCTGACTCCAGCTCTTTGCACATTTTGTTATAATACTTTACTTTGTCTTTCTGAGACACCTTTGAAAATCTTCTGTTCAACTCTTTAACTTTCTGATTTCTTCTCTTTGTTTTGGCTTCTTGATATTGTAGTGCAATATTCAGAGTCTCTTCTGACATCCATCTCTGTCTTTTCCTCATTCTCTGTCTTTGTAATACTCTTTTGCTCTCTTTATGGATGATATTCTTGATTTCATTCCATACGAAATTGGAGTTTGCCTTTTCCATCTCGTTGAAGAATGGG
>NW_006406975.1:0-1244 GCF_000299155.1 Elephantulus edwardii
TAGAGCCAAGCCTTCTGGATAATCTGTTCTGCATACAGGTTGAAAAGGTATGGAGACAGGACACCTCGCTGGTGCACGCCCTTCCCAATTTTGAACCATGCAGTGTTTCCTTGCTTTGTTCTGACAACTGCCTCTTGGTCTAAGTATAGGTTTCTCATTAGCATGATCAAGTGTTCTGGGATCCCCATTCTTCTCACAAGAGTCAGCCACACAGTCAAACGCCTTTGCATAGTCAATAAAACACAGACATACCTTCCTCTGGTATTCCCTGCTTTCAGCCAAGATCCATCTAGTATTAGCTACAATATCCCGAGTACCACGACCCCTTCTAAACCCAGCCTGGACTTCACCTGGTGGGATGCATAGGAATCAGATTGATTACGTCTGTGGAAAGAATCGCACTGCGAAAACTAGGCCAGGAGCTGATTGTGGAACAGACCACCAATTACTCATATGTGAGTTCAAGCTGAAGCTGAGGAAAATTAAACGAAGTCCATGGGAACCAAAATATGACTTTGAGTCTATCGCCCCAGAATTTCAGAATTATCTCAGGACAGGTTTGAGGCCTTGAACACTAATGAGTGAAGACCAGACGAGTTGTGGGAGGATATCAAGGGTATCATCCAGGAAGAGTGCAAATGGTCATTGCAAAGACAGAAGAGGAAGAGAAGACCAAAATGGATGTCAGAAGAGACTATGAAAATTGCACTGGAGTGCAGAGAAGCCAAAGCACAAGGAAGAACTCAAGATACCAAAGAGTTGAATAGATTTCAAAAGTCAGCGCGGGATGACAAAGTAAAATATTACAATGAAATGTGCAAGGAGTTGGAGTCAGAAAATCAAAAGGGCCGAAATCGCTCACCATTTCTTAAGCTCAAGGAACTGAAGAATAAATTCAAACTTTGAGTTGCTAGAATCAAGGATGCTTTAGGAAGAATATTAAGTGATCCAGGAAGTATTAAAAGAAGGTGGAAAGAATATACTGAGTCACTGTATTGAAAGGAATTGGCAGACACAGAAGGATTTCATGAAACAACATATGAACAAGAGCCCTTTGGTGATGAAGGAAGAAATTCAAGTTGCTTTGAAGGAAACAGCAAAAAATAAAGACCCAGGAATAGACGGTATACCAATTGACATATTTCAGCCAACCTATGCTGCCCTGGATGTGCTCACCAAGTTGTGCCAAGAAATCTGGAGAACAACCACTTGGCCAACTGACTGGAAGAGATCTATATTTGTTC
>NW_006406976.1:0-1244 GCF_000299155.1 Elephantulus edwardii
GGGAAACTGAGAAAGCTGGGATAAATTATGTATACTGCAATGAAACAGATGAGGAAGATAACAGTTTAAAAGGGATATATGATTAGGTATTACTGTCATAACCGGAGTCTAGAACAAAGGCTGCATAGTGGAGTGAACATGGTGAAGGGATTGTAAAACAATGGAAGATTTTTCTTTTACTTTTGGAAAAGAAGAGCGAACTGGGGGAGCAGGTTGGGAGGTGAAAAAAGTGTAACAAAGAATGAATGGAAATCCAAAGTCTCTCTTAACTTTCATTAAAATTAGTAATTTTAATTTAATAATTTAATTTAATAACTGAATCTAGTACAACTTATATCTACCTTATGAACAACAAATATAAACCCTGTCCTATAGTCTGTCATCCTCACAATCTCAAACACATTTGGGCTTATTGTTGCAGTTACTGTGTCAATCCACCTGTTTGAGGAACTATCTCTCTTTTGAGATTAAAATGAATAATTTTGATGAAAGTTGACAGAGACTTTGGATTTCCATTCATTCACTGTTGCACTTTATACACACACACACACACACACAGTGGTAATTCTATGGAACAGAACATTGTTTTTGTCTGTTTGTTTTCCTGCAGTGTCACTATGTCTCTAAATCAACTCAACATCTCTAAAGGTTTTAGTCAACCAACAGCAGTGGAGTTTGGGGCCCATTCTTATTTTCCATAAACAGAAAACAAAAAAGTTTATTTTATTAGTATTGTCAGAAACACAAAGAAACCTGATATTCTTCATTCTTTTGCATGTTAGTGAAATACCTTTGAAAATTTTAAACAAATAGATGTATATGATGATACTGGTAAATTTTCAATTCAGTTAAGCCCATCCTGGCCAACGTATTTCCATGAAGTCTATGAATTGTGGTCCACTGGGTGTATTCACATTTATAAAGGAGTAGGAAATTTGCCTTCATAGTTTTGAAGCAATCCTCATTGGCCTTCAACAATTATTCTCTTCCTCAAAATCCAGAAAGAGCAGAATTTTCATTTGAAGATCTTATTCTCTTCTATTTTACAAAAAAGGTTATCTCAATGTTTTGTGTGAATATACTTTGTAGACTAGCAGAATTGTTATAAGGCTTTTCTTATCAGTGACCTTTGTCTCTCATTAAAGTCCAAGAAGCATTAGGTAAAGACGCTTACATTTTAAGGAAAGAGTCTCAAAGTCTGAAGTTTGGTTACACTGCATCATTGTCTGGAAGCATTCACTTTT
>NW_006406977.1:0-1199 GCF_000299155.1 Elephantulus edwardii
CTCAAAATGCCCCATGCCAGTCCATCTCATCTCTCCAATGCCTAATATGTCAATATTTATGCGTTCCATTTCTTTCTTAACAATTTCTAATTTTCCTTCCTTCATGCCTCTCACATTCCATCTAATCATATATCCCTTTTAAGCAGTTCTGTTCTTCATCTGTTTAATGCAGTATACAAAATTTATCCCATCTTTCTCAGTCTCCCCACAACCCTGATGTCAGTCCCATTTTACAACAGTGGCACTATGCAGTATTTGTCTTTTTGTGACTGAGATATTGCGCTCACCATAATGTCTTCCAGGGTCACCCATTTTGAATAACATTTCATAACTTCCTTGTTTTTCAATGCAGCATAGTATTCCATTGTGTATTCCAGCTTTTCTATCCATTTGTTTGCTGATTGGACACGTAGGTTGTTTCCAACTCTTTGCTATTGTGAACAAAGTCGCGATAAACATGGGTGTGCATTGTGTTCTTGATTGCCTTCGAGTTGCGCACGATTCATAGCGACTCTATGAACAATCACCCTGAAGCCCCTCTACAACTATCTACACTTTTCAAAGTTCATAGAGTTTTTGGAGGCATGTTGTTTACGAAGTGGATGCCACTCCCGCTTTATAGAGTACATTATTACTATTATTTCAATAGTTAGCTATCAATTACAAAAAGCAAGTGATTGATGAAATCTAGTACAATGTCCTTTGCCTCTTTGTCTTTGACTCATTTCAGATTTCCAAAAACTCTTTAATGTTAGCTATTGATCTCTGATGATGTAGTACATAAGGTGTTATGCTAGTAACCAAAAAGCTGCATGTCTCAGTCAGTTGGAATGCATCACAAGCACCAGGACAGAAAGATAAGCAATTTCTTCTCTTTAAAGACTTACAGTCTCAGAAACCTGTTGATGGAACACCATGCGTCCAAGCCAACTTGATGGGCGTGAGTGAGAGTGATTGATCATTGAGGAACCCTGGTGGCCTAGTGTTAAGCTTTCCTTAATCCCAAAACTTTACCCATTTACTCCCAGACATCCTGTGCAGTATTTTCTCCAGTTTTATATTAAAAAAAAAGAGCTGTATTTCAAGGAGAAATATCCTTAAAGTTATATCCTTTGGGGATATAACTTTCTATCTTTACTATTTTACCATTAAAAAATCAAAAGCTCCCTTAAGTCATATTCTGCATGGGGTGTCCTAAA
>NW_006406978.1:0-1244 GCF_000299155.1 Elephantulus edwardii
AAGTCACCGGCGGCTCCTGGCTCCCAAGTAATGCCTTCTCAAGGTCCTGTGGGCTCAGAAACACTACACCAGACAGAAGCCCAATCCCAATACCGTGGACTTGTGCTCCAAGACGAGGGGGTCACCTGGGAGGGTTCGGCACCCTCAGACGGGCTTTCTGATTACAGAAAGACCTGGAGCAAGAGGGGAGGCTGTACGACGACAGACAGAGGTTGGACACGTGGTGCCATGAGCCCAAGTCTGTTTGGCCCCTAAAGGCAGAGGCCTGCCCACACCAGGAAGAGTCTCTTTCTGCCCTGTGAGTTGCGTCAGCTGCGTGTTTGGGGCCCAACCTGTTTCCAGAGCCCCAGGAATTGACCTGTGGGGGAAGGTGCCACTGTGCCGAGAGCCCCAACGGAGCAGGTGGCTCCAGTCACCAATGTTGCCACACGACGGGGCTCAGGAAGCAGCTATGGGGCCCACTTGTGCTGGAGCCCGCCTGGTCTCCGGTGTGCCAGCGTCTGTGCACATCTGACACAGTGGCAATCTGCGGCAAGCACCCTGCCAGCCCCCGGGCACCAGGTCTGGGGGTTCATCTCCTATCAGCTGGGAAGCTGAGCCACACGTGCTCGCAGTGGGCCCCGGGGGTGTTATTTGGGTCCTCCTCATAGAGTCGGAGCCCTTGGTCGTGCGGTCCTTTCTGACAGCACAGACGACATCGTAGGGTAAACCGTAGGTCCACCCTGCCCCTGTCCTGTAACAGTACCCCCCGCAGGCCATCTGCAGGAGCTATGCTTGTTGGGGTAACACTGCCCCCCAAGGGTTCACCAACATCCCCACTGGGGACCACAGGTATGATTTGGAGTCTTGGCCAAAACCTTCTGGTGGTGATACAGGCTCGGGTCTCAATGGACTGTCACAGCATAGGAGGACTCCTGGGTTCTTTGCCAACCATGTTCCCAGGCCACTCACTGCCACCTGGCCTGTTTCCCTGGGATGCATGGGACAGGGTTCTGCCCACTGGCATTCACCTGTCTCCTGGAGGCGCTTGCTCTGGGGTTTGTGGGGAAGAGGGCAGGGAGGGGCTTACAGATATTACAAAACGTGTTTATGACTGGCAAGGGGCTATCTGAAGAGGCTCAGGTGTGGTGAGCGCGAATGAGAGGGCTTCTTTCTTCATCTAGCCAGGTGAAGGGCACTTGATCTTGGCTGGGAAGCCCACACACAGGTGAAAGGGCCCCTGAAGGGTCAGCAGAAGAGCCAGC
>NW_006406979.1:0-1192 GCF_000299155.1 Elephantulus edwardii
CCAGTACCATGGTCTTTTAACCACCATGGCAGTGTAGTAGGATTTGAAATCAAGGACAGAGATTCCTCGTACATTTTTTCCTATTTTTAAAGAGTGCTTTGCTTATTCAGGGCTTCTTTGCATTCCAAATGAAACTAGAGATTACCTTTTCCAACTCCTTGAAGAATGGGATTGGTATTTGTATTGGGATTACATTGAACGTATAAATTGCCTTTGGTAGTATCACCACTGAAAATGGAGATAGATTTTTGTGAAGATTATGAAAATTGCACTGTCTGAAAGGGTACAGCACACAGTGATGTTCATGATAGGTGATGTAGTGTTAACTTTTGGGGAGAATCTCCATCATTCTTGATCCCTTTTAGCTGCAGGAAGTGCCTCAAAAATTCTCAGTGTTAATCTCTTAGGTATACGATTATTTTTTTTCTTTTACTCTCTTTTTGACTTATTCTCAATACACGCATATGTTTACCTGTATCTATACCAGCAGAACATATTTTGTTTTCATATACGTATACCCACATGGGCATATGTGTATACCTACAAAAGTATGATTATGTAAAAGTGTATAATCTGTTTCTATATAGTTGTCTAAAGTCAGTCTTTAGTATTCTTATGATAAACCTCCTTGCAATATAGGGGTTTGGTATATAACCTTGTTCAGGATCAATTGTTTCTTTACAAACTCAGAATGAAAGCATTCACTCCTACTATATTACTGTTTTCTTTTCAACACGTGGTTTTCATTAGTTTTCTCCTTGCCAAACGTTCTTATTTTTAAACTTGGTTTTTAACAAGGCCAACCAATTTAAACATTGGAGCAATTGTATCAATGCATATTTTCCACCATGTAATAAAATATTTAGTTGAAGAATTCTTTACTTCTAAATATAGAAAAGAGTATGGCCAGGGAGCTCTAGTGGCTTAGTGGTAAGCAATTGCCTGCCAACCCAAATGTATACAGTTTGAATCCACCTGCTTCTTCACAGGAGAAACATGTGCCATCTCTTTCCATGTAGATTTACTGGCTCTGAAAACCTGTTGGAGGGTCAACGATGTGTCAGTTTTGAGCAACAGCAGCAACATGTTTATTTGAGTTCTGAACAAATATTGACCTTTGCTCTCTGTGTAGATAGAGCAAAGAAGACCCTGGAAGCTTTTGCTTTGTCTGAAAATAGGTATTTTTTTTTTT
>NW_006406980.1:0-1143 GCF_000299155.1 Elephantulus edwardii
CCATCCATCCTGATGCTACCAGTTGGTCCGGTGGTGAGAATCTTTGTCTTCTTGACATTGAGCCTCAGTCCATACTGAAGGCTGCAGTCCTTGACCCCTGCAGAAAGTGCATGAGGTTCTCCTCATTTAAAAAACCAGCTGGGCCCTAAATCTCCATTTTGTAGGTTGATGTATGAAGTGGTTGGACTCTGGAAGTTGGATGTTTTGTGTCAGTTGTGGACTGTTCAGTTGTTTTTTAGTTTATTCACAATTGTTTGCCAGCTGATTGTATTTTCCGGGTTTAGCTAACAATGAGCAATAAGCAGGAATCTACTTGTTTTGAGTCAACAGGTGGAGGAGGGCTTTGGTGTTCAAAAAATGGCTGGGACCTCAGTTTTATGGCTCTCATACCTTGTGTTATGTTTGGGACTAAGATTCTTCTAAGTGGTACAGCACTGATGTCAATTTGCTTAACTGAGGTAACCTGGGACTGGTGTGATGCAGAACACTGTGTCCCTGGTATGTCAAAAGCTACAATGGTTAGCAATGGTGGACAGTGTTTGGTGGGGCTCTCCAATTGAGACAGGTTTGGGAGCAGGAGTGGCACCCATTCCTAAATAACATGCCTCTGGAAACGCTTATGAACTTAGAGAGACAATGACAGTTATAGAACAGGGTTCAGGTCTTTTGTTCATAGGTTTGCTATGACTCACATTTGACTCAACAGCATTTAACAAGAACAATACATTGAACAGCAAGTTTCTGAGTAGCTTGAATTTTCCTTTTGATATTTTTTACTTCCTGTTTTTTTAATAGGTTTTTACTTTCTTCCCCTTTCTGTGAAGGCTCTAGGTCATATTTGGCTGGCTAGAAGCTTCTTGCTGGGAATCAATGAGAAGACATAATTACTCAGTAAGTCTAGGCTCCAGTTTCTGTAATGCAGTCAATCCAAAGTCATCCAGTAAGGTTTATCTCAGAGCAGTTATATGTCACCTTCTCTTCCAAAAATCTAACCAGAACAACTAAACCTTTAACCACCTTGTTGTTGTTGTTATGTGCTGTCGAGTAGTTTCCGACTCATAGCGACCCTATGCACAACAGCCCTAAACCCTGCTCTATCCTGCGCCAAACGCACTGCCCGCAACACACCCATCCCGATTACCC
>NW_006406981.1:0-1218 GCF_000299155.1 Elephantulus edwardii
CCTGGAGGACATTATGCTGTGTGAAATATCTCAGTCACAAAAGGACAAATACTGCATAGTGTCACTGTTGTAAAATGGGACTGACATCAGGGTTAAGGGGAGACTGAGAAAGGTGGGATAAATTATGTATACTGCATTGAAACAGATGAGAGAGAAAACTGTCTAAAAGAGACATCTGATTAGGTATTATAGTCATGACAGAAGTCCAGAATGAAGGCTGCATAGTGGAGTGGACTTGGGGAGGGATTGTATAACAATGAAAGAATTTTTTCTTTTACCTTTCAAAGAGAAGAGCAACCTGGTAGAAAGCAGTAGGCAGGGAGAAAAGTGTAACAATGAATGAATGGAAGTCCAAAGTCTCTGTAAATTTTCATTAAAATTAATAATAATAATAAAATTGACACTTAGGAAACTTTGTAATTAAATCAGAGTAATAAAAAAAATTAAATTTTATAAAATGAAAGAAAAACTCCTCATCCAAAGCACAGTCAGTCACAAAGATGAACCAAGATTTTGCTAAGGATATACCTTATCTGTCTTTATTTTTGTTAGGTGCTCTGGAGTTGACTAAGACTCAGAGCAACTTTATGAACCACATGTGAGAGATTTGCACAACCTTCACTATCTCTGCCACTGTTAAAGTCCTTGTTTCAGGTGTTGTTCCAATTCAGCTCCTTGAGGTTTGTCCACTCTTTCTCTAACTCTCCACCTTTGTTTGCTAGCTTTTTTCAAGAACTAGGCCCTTCTGATCACATATCCACAATCTGTGATACAGAGTTCCCCTATCCATGCCTCAAAAATGTAACTTGGTTGCACATTTTCCAAGACAGATTGATTTGTTCTTTTCTATCTTATTTAGAATATTTTGTATCCTACCGAGAATGACACAGATGACACAACCTTGCTTGCTGAAACTGAGGAGGACCTCATGCACTTGCTGCGAAGGGTCAAGGACTGCAGCCTTCAGTATGGACTAAGGCTCAACATCAAGAAGACAAAGATTCTCGCCACTGGACCAATTGGCAGCGTCAGGAAGGATGACAAAGAGATTGAGAGTGTTCACAGCTGCACTTTGCTCGGCTCCACAGTCAACACTCTTGGTACCAGCAGTCAGGAAATCAAAAAGCGTATCGCGATGGGAAAGTCCCGTTAGGGACCTCTCAAAGGTACTCAGGAGCAACAGTGTCTCTCTGGAGACTAAGGTGCGCCTGATACAGG
>NW_006406982.1:0-1182 GCF_000299155.1 Elephantulus edwardii
GCAATATTATTAAAAATGAGTGACCCTGGAGGACATTAAGCTGAGGGAAATATCTCAGCATAAAAGGACAAATACTGCATGGTGCCACTGTTGTAAAGCAGGACTGATCTTGGGATTGGGAGGAGACTGAGAAGAATGGGTTCAATAATGTATACTGCATTGAAACAGATGAGGGAGAAAACTGCTTAAGAGGGAAAAATTACTAGGGATTTTTGTCATGACAGGAGTCCAGAGCAAAGGCTGTATAGTGGAGTGGACCTCAGGGGAGGGATTGTAAAACAATGAAAGAATTTTTCTTTTACTTTTCAAGAGGGTAGTGTACTAGAAGGGAGGGTTGGGAGGGGAGAAAAGTGCAACAATGAATGGAAATCCAAAGTCTCTGTAAATTTTCATTGATATTAATAACAAATTTAAAAAATATTTGAAAGCAACTGGGAAAGATGTTTTCTTCTTGGTAAAGTTTATTTTCCAACTAATGTCTGCATGCTTTGTAATCTGGAGCTAATAGTAACTTTAGCACATAAATTAAAGCTATCTGAATATATACAGATGACTGAAGCACTTAGCATGAGATACAATCACCAGGCCAAAATACTCAAAGAAAATAAAAATGGTACTGTAATGTCTTACCGAATGGGAAAAACATTTGGTAATATCATCTCAGACAAGGGTCTTATAACAAATGTTTACAGAACACTCCAGGGTCTGAATTTTTTTATTGGAGAGATTCACATTTCTTTTTCTTTTTTTATTGATAGTTGAATTAAAGTTAACAGAAAACTTGGATTTCCACTTAATCATTGTTCCACACTTTCCTCCCTGACCCACCCCAGTTTGTATTTCTTTAAAAGAAGGCCTTTCATTGTAGTACAATTTCCCCCCTTCCCAAACCACTTTGCTATTCACCTCTTATTCTGAAGTGTTGTCATGCAGATAATTCCAAATCATATATTCCTTTTGGTGAGCACGTCTAGGTAGGGTAGTATCTGCTTGTTGAAATATATCATTTGTTACATCATTAATTCCTGAGCACTTGTTATTGCCAATTATTTTATTTTAGAGTATTTTTGTGTCTGTAGTGAGATATGGATTCTGTTTCCGTTTTGCTGGGTTTTCTTTTCTTTTTTTTTTGTAAGTTGATATCTATTTTACCAATCCCATTTATTCATGAGGTTACCATTT
>NW_006406983.1:0-1192 GCF_000299155.1 Elephantulus edwardii
TGAAAAACTATACTCAAACAAATATGAAAATCTAGAGGAAATGGACAAATACTTAGAAAAACACAACCTACCTAAACTGACACAAACTGAAACTGAACAGAAGATAGTATTTTCACCACTGATCTGCTAGAACAAAAGGGAAGGAAAAAGAAGAAAGCCTAAGAATAATGTGGGATACCATCAAGAGAAATAACATGCACAAAATTGGATTCCCAGAACAGGAAGATGCAGGTAAAGGCACCAAGAAAGTTGTGGACGAATTAGGGATTCCAAGATGGCAGCAGTGGAGAGTGCAGTGTGAAGAGCCAGAGGAACAGCAAGCCCCACAGAGACGGGCCACTAGAGAGACCTTCATGCCGCACAGAGACAAAATGACACAGTGCAACATGGACAGTAGGAATTTGAATCAGAACTTTTATTGGAACAATTCTACAGGAACACAGAGCCACCTTGAGAGCCTCAGCACGAGTTGTGCCACAGGCATGCCGAGGGCCCAGCCAAAGCCAGAAGCTGCCAACCAAGCTGCTGTGGGACCCATCCCCAGGAGAAAGAAGGTTAGCAGGAAATTAACTGAGTTCTCTTAAGCCTCACTAAAAACAAGTAGGTCTATTGGAATTTGACTTAGTTTTCTTGTGCCCTCGCTGACCACTCACAATTGGGCAGGCCGGTAGGAATCTAACTGGGTTTCCTTGGGCACCACTGATTGCCTGGGAGGACACCCAAGAGCAAGCCCACTGGTGGGAATTTGGCTGAGTTCTTTTGGGCCATGCTGACTGCCCAGGAACAGGTGGGCTGCTGGAATTTATCTGAGTTTACTTGGACACCATTGACTGCCTGGGAGAGTGCCCAAGAGTGAGTGGGCCAGTGGGAATTAGACTGAACTTTCATGGACATCACAAACCAGGCAGAGGTGAATGGATCGGTGGGAATTTGACTGAGTCTTCTTGGGTCCTGCTGGACCCAGGACTCTGCTCGGGTAGGGGCTGCTGTGCAAGGGCACGTGGGTAAGGGCTGCTGGGCAGGGACCACTGAGTGAGAGCTGCTGGATGGGGGATGGACAGCTGGAATTTGAGTGGGGACCCCACTCATGAGCACACCCAGACAGCTGAGGTCTGAGTGAGGCCCCACAAATGGTTAACCTGCCCCTGTGGTTGTCCCCCCTCCCCCCAAGTGACTACCCCCTCCCCATTTA
>NW_006406984.1:0-1227 GCF_000299155.1 Elephantulus edwardii
ACAAGCTTGGAAGGAGGAGTGGCATCCACTTCCATAATAGCTTGCCTCCGGAAACCCTATGAACCTGGAGAGAGGATGAAAGGCACCCAAGCATCGAGGACTCCCCTTCACGGGGTCATTATGAGTCGCCTTCGACTCCACAGCACTTAACAACAACATTAAAAACTTCTCAGGAACTTCCAATGTTGTCATCTAAGTTTTAAAAACATGCGTAACCATGTCAACTGCATGCTTATAATTACTATGGAGCTAGACACCATAGCAAAATTATAAATTGAGCATAACAATAACTCAAAGTTCAATAGAGCTTATTTACATAACATTAAATTGTTGTTGTTATGTGCCATCGAGTCACCTGAGACTATGTACAAGAGCCCCAAACCATGCTCTGTCCTGTGCCAACTTCACTGTCTCTGACACACCCACCCCAATTACCCCAGTCACTGAATCAATGCACCTTATAGAGGGCCTTCCCCTCCTGAGCTGTCCCTCCACCCTACCAAGCATGATGTCACTTTCCAAGGACTGGTTTTTCCTTACAACATGATCAAAGTATGTCAGATAGAGCTTCAGAATCTTTGCCTCCAAGGAGCAGCCAGGTTTAACCCTCTCCAGGACAAGCCTGTTCGTATTCTTAGTGGTCCACGGTATATTCAATACTCTTCTCCAACACCACAGCTCAAAGTCATCAATTCTCCTTGCAAAGACCATGGCCTGTATCAGGCACACCTTAATCTCTAGAGTGAAACCACTGCTCTTCAGTACTTTGGAGAGGTCCCTAACAGCAGACTTTCCCATTGTCATACGTCTTTTATTTCCTGACTGCTGGTGCCAAGACAGTTGACTGTGGAGCCAAGCAAACTAAAGCTGTTAACATTAAATTGGTGAACCTAAATCACTGCTTCCGATTTCCGTGATTGCCTCTTCTGAGACCGGAGAGCCTGAATTGCTGTAAGGACTCATTCTCCCACCACTATTCTCTCTTTGAACTACACAGACTCCATTTCCACAGCTTTTCTTGATGTCACACGGAGCCCTGGTTGTAAAGTGCATAATGTGTCAGGTTGCAAAGTGAAAGGTTGGGGGTTTGAAATCACCGGTTGCTCTACAGGCACAATGAAATGTGTCTAGCTGTAAAGATTTACGGCCTCAGCTTTCCAATGCAGGGTCACTCTAAGAACTGACTTAATATATTTTAGGGCATTATGATTATCATAAGAGTCCGGA
>NW_006406985.1:0-1193 GCF_000299155.1 Elephantulus edwardii
CATAGAGGGTCTTCCCCTCCTGCGCCATCCCTCCACCCTCCCAAGCATGATGTCCCTCTCCAAGGACCTGTCCCTCCTTGCAACATGCTCAAAGTATGTCAGACGAAGCCTCAGAATCCTTGCCTCTAAGGAGTAGCTTGGTTTAACCCTCTCCAGGTTGAATCTGTTTGTTTTCTTGGCAGTCCATGGTACATTCAATACTCTTCTCCAGCACTACAGCTCAAAGGCATCAATTCTCCTTCTATCCTCCTTGGTCATTGTCCAACACTCTGATGCATAACAAGTGATTGTAAAGACCATGGCCTGTATCAGGCGCACCTTAGTCTCCAGAGAGACACTGCTGCTCTTGGGTACTTTAGAGAGGTCATTGCATATAGAACATAATTGAGAAGACCATGACCTGAATCAGGCACACCTTAGTTTCCAAATCAGACACACCTTAGTTTCCAGACTGACCTCATTGTTCTTTAGCACTTTGGAGAGGTCCTTGCCCAGATCAATTAATCTTTTGATTTCTTGACTGCTGATGTCAAGAGTGTTGATTGTGGATCTGAGCAAACTGAAACTGTTAACAACCTCAATGTTGCTGCCAATTGGCCCACTGGTGAGCCTATTCATCTTCCTGATGTTGAGTTTCAATCCATATTGAAGGCTACAGTCCTTGACCTTCTGGAGAAAATGTTTCAGATTCTTTTCCGTTTTGGCAAACAAAG
Source organism: Elephantulus edwardii (assembly GCF_000299155.1). NCBI lineage: Eukaryota > Metazoa > Chordata > Mammalia > Macroscelidea > Macroscelididae > Elephantulus > Elephantulus edwardii. The sequence continues at coordinate 714 of NW_006406985.1, forward strand.
TTGTGTCATCTGTGTGACATAGGTGAGTCTTCCTCCAATCCTGATGCCGCATTCCAGCCTCCCGAATTATTTGTTCCTAACATAGATTGAAAAAGTATGGAGACAGGATGTCTCTTTCCGCCTCTGGCCGCCGCTGCGATAGGAGCTGCCGCCATGTCTGCCCATCTGCAATGGATGGTCGTGTGTAACTGCTCCAGCTTCTTGATTAAAAGGAACAAGCAGACTTACAGCACCGAGCCCAATAACCTCAAAGCCCGCAACTCTTTCCGCTACAATGGGCTGATCCACCACAAGACCGTGGGCGTGGAGCCGGCCCCCGACAACAAGGGGGCCGTGGTGGTGATGAAGCGGAGGTCAGGCCAGAGGAAGCCGGCCACCTCCTACGTGCGGACCACCATCCACAAGAACGCCCGGGCCACCCTCAGCAGCATCCGCCACATGATCCGCAAGAACAAGTATCGGCCGGACCTGCGCATGGCC
>NW_006406986.1:0-1143 GCF_000299155.1 Elephantulus edwardii
AAGGAAGAAGCACTTCGGGAAATGCCTTGTGATACGAATATCACCTAAATGTCATATACAGCAGAAGATCACTACGTTAGGTGATTCATTGTTCAGCGAGACGCAGATTACAGAGAAAGACATTTCCAACACAGTGTGTCATACGAGGGCTTCCATAAGTAAGGGGCTGCGCAATTCAAACACAATGTTGCCTAGGTGTTTACGTGCACTTTTACACTGAATTGCTAGTTTTCCTACAAGGAGACAACACAGACTACTGTAAATGCCGTGTGACACACATGAGAGTTTTGGAGACAAATGCTTTCTTTCCTTCTGAAAGTCATAGTATATGTAACTCACAGAGTTTACATCTTTCCAGGCGTGCTTCTCAGTCTAATCCCGTGTGGTACGAATTGTCTGTTACTTTTGATACCGTTGGTAGTAAATGGTACATCTTTCTGTGAAACACACGCAGCCCGTTACTCACTGAAGCCCTCGAATGACACACTATGTTGGAAATGTCTTTCTCTGTAATCTGCGTCTTGCTGAACAATGAATCACTTAACTAATGATGTTAGGCTGTATATGACATTTTGGGGATATTCGTAGCACATGGGATTTCCCGAAGAGCTTCTTCCTTCGTTATTAGAAATTTTTCCCAAGAATCTCACCCACATCGTGTACTGAGGGTGTTGTACCGAAACACGTACCGTTTACTCCCAAAGGTATCAAATGTAGCAGCCAATTCGTAGCACACAGAATTTGACTGAAAAACAGGCCTGGAAAGATGTAAACTCTGTGAGATACGTACACTATGACTTTCAGAAGGAATGAAAGCATTTGTCTCCAAAACTCTCCTGTGTGTCGCCCAGACTTTACAGTAATCTGTGTTGTCTCGGAAACCTAGCAATTCAGGATACAAGTGCACGTAAACACCTAGGCAACATTGTGTTCGAATTGCGCAGCCCCTTACTGAAGCCCTCGAATGACACACTGTGTTGGAAATGTCTTTCTCTGTAATCCGCGACTCGCTGAACAATGAATCACCTAACGTAGGGATCTTCTGCTGTATATGACACTTCGTTGATATTCGTACCACAAGGCATTTCCCGAAGTGCTTCTTCCTTCGTTCCTTGAAATTTTTCCTAAGAATCTCACCCACAT
>NW_006406987.1:0-1238 GCF_000299155.1 Elephantulus edwardii
TTTTTTTTTTAGTTTTTTTCTTATTCTCATGTCAGGTCTGATTTTGGGTTGTTGTTGTTGTTGTTGTTGTTGTTATGTGCCATTGAGTCGCTTGCGACTCATAGCGACCCTGTGAACAGCCCTAAACTCTGCTCTGTCCTGTGCCAATCACATTGTCTCCAACACACCCATGCTGATTACCCCCAGGCACTGAATCAATCCACCTCATGGAGGTTCTTCCTCTCCTGCGCTGTCCCTCCACCTTCCCAAGCATAATGTCCCTCTTCTTACAACATGTCCAAAGTATGTTAGACAAAGCCTCAGAATCCTTACCTTCAAGGAGTCACTGGTTTAACCCGTTCCAGGATGAATCTGTTTGTTTTTCTAGCAGTCCATGGTACCCTCAATACTCTTCTCCGGCACCACAGCTCTAAGGCATCAATTCTTCTTCTATCCTCCTTCGTCATTGTCCAACTCTCTGATGCATAACAAGTGATTTCAAAGACCATGGCCTGTATCAGACACACCCTAGTTTCCAGAGAGACACCATTGCTCTTCCGAACTTTGGAAAGGTCCCTAACAACAGACGTCCCCATTGAAATACATATTTTAATTTACTGGCTACTGGTGCCAAGTGTGTTGATTGTGGAGCCAAGCAAACTAAAGCTGTGAACAATCTCAATCTCTTCACCATCCATGCTGAGGCTGCCAATTGGTCAGTGGTGAGAATCTTTGCCTTCTTGACATTGAGCTTCAATCCATATCGAAGGCTGCAGTCCTTGACCCTCTGCAACAAGCACTTCAGGTCCTCCTTAGTTTCAGCAAGCAAGGTGGTGTCATCTGCATAACACAGATTGTTAATAGATAGATCTTCCACCAATTCTGATACCACATTTCTCCTTATAGATCCTGGCCTCCCGAATAATCATTTCTGCATGCAGGTTGAAAAAGTATGGAGATAGGACACATCCCTGGCATATGCCCTTCCCAATTTTGAACCATGCAGTGTTTTTCTGCTCTGTTCTGATGACTGCCTCTCGGTCCAAGTATAGGTTTCTCATTAGCATGATCAAGTGTTCTGGGATTCCCATTCTTTTCAGAGTCAACCACAGTTTGTTATGGTCCACACAGTCAAGCACCTTTGCATAATCAATGAAACGCAGATACACATTCCTCTGGTACTCCCTGCTTTTGGCCAATATCCATCTAACATTACCTACAATATCCCTAGTACCACAACCCCTTCTAAACTCAGCCTG
>NW_006406988.1:0-1241 GCF_000299155.1 Elephantulus edwardii
TGTATCTGTGGAATGGTCTAACATGCTTTGGACATGTTGTGAGGAGAGACTGGTCCTTGGAGAAGGACATCATGCTTGGGAGGGTGGAGGGACAGAGCAGGAGAGGAAGGCCCTCTATGAGGTGGATTGATTCAGTGACTGGTATAATTGGGATGGGAGTGTCAGAGACAGTGTGATTGGCACAGGACAGAGCGGAGTTTAGGGCTGTTGTACATAGGGTCACTATGAGTCGCAAGTGACTCGATGGCACATAACAACAACAACATCTGTGGAATGTACTATACTAAGCACTGGGATACAAGGCTTATAGTTAAATATACAGTTGTCCTTTAGTGAAGTATCACTATGTGCTAGGTCCTGCTCCAAGAAAAGTTAGTCACCTTACTACACCAGGTGAGATGTGGATCTGCTGTGTGAACTCTTGACAACCTGGTTCAGTTCCTAATATATCCTACATACTAAAAGGAAAGTGAATATAAAGTTGCAGAGTACGCCCTTTTGCGTTAAGAACTAAAGATATATGATGTTTGTAAATGGATAACAAAACTAAGATCTTGCCTTCTGGAAGGATATGCATCAATTGTTAGCAGCGTTTTCCGAGTTTACTACCCCTTTTCACTACACACATTTGCATATTGTTTGCATGTTTGGCACAAATACACATCACTTTTTGCAATTAAAAAGCCAAACAGAAATAAAACAATGTTAAATGAGAACTAGAGCTTTTCCCAAAGGGGCTCAGGCAGCTAATAGGAACAAGAAATACATAAATGACTACGTAAATGTCAGGAAATGATGTAAGAGAGGCTCAAAGCGTTAGGAACACTCAAAAAAAAGAAAAGTTTCTTCCAGCAAGAGATTTCATTTCTTAAACAAACACCCAATGGACATCTACTCATATTTGTATGAGATTCTGGATGGACAAAAGTGGAACCCTTGCACTTGAATCTCATGGTACAAAAGAGAGTCAAACTTCTTCTTTAACAAACCACATTATGATGTAATAAAAATGTGAGCATGAAGCCATTGTTTCTGGTTGGGGAAGGTGAGGTTTTAGGGAATAAGCTCAGACCTCCAAAAAGTTGGGAATGCTACCACCAACCATCATTCAGGCAAAAGAACTGTGAAAGTAAAGATGAAGAGAGATGTTGTTGTTGTTGTTGTTGTTATGTGCCGTCGAGTCGCCTGCGACTCATAGCGACCCTATGTACAACAGCCCTAAACTCTGCTCTGTCCTGTGC
>NW_006406989.1:0-1241 GCF_000299155.1 Elephantulus edwardii
CAATGAGATGGATCGATTCTGTGACTGGAGTGGTGGGAATAAGTGCATTTGGGATGGCTAGGTTGGCAAAGGATAGAACGGAGTTTAGAGCTCTTGTACATAGGGTCACTATGAGTTGCACGCGACTCGATAGCACTTAGCAACAACAACAACATCTGCATACCACAGGTCATTGATGAGTCTTTTTGCAATCCTGATGCCACATTCTTCCGCATAAAGCCCAATGTCTCGAATGATCTGCTCTGTAGACAGATTGAAAAGTTATGGAGACAGGACACATCCCTGATGCACCCATTTTCTGATTTTGAACCATGTAGTGTTTCCTTGATCTGTTCTGAGGACTGCTTCATGGTCAAATTATAGGTATGTTTCACATAAGCACAATCAGGTATTCTGGGATTCCCAGCCTTCTCAATGTAAGCATAATTTGCTGTCATCCACACAGTCAAATCCCTTTGCATAGTCATTGAAAAACACAGATAAGACATTCTTCTGGTATTCTGTTCTTTTGGCCAAGATCCATCTGACATTTTCAATGATATCCTTAGTGCCATGACCTCTTCTAAACCCAGCTTGTCTTTCTGGTAGTTCTCTGTCCATGTCCTATTCCAGTCGCTTTTGGATAATCTTCAGCTGGATTTTGCTTGTGTGTGATATTAGTCATATCATTCTATAATTGCCACACTCTGACGGCTCACCTTTAAAAAAAAAAAAAAGAAAAAAAAATAGGAATAGATACAAATCTTTTCCAATCAATTGGCCACGTAGTTGTCCTCCAGATTTCTTAGCAAACAGCTGCCTGGTGAGTAATTCCAAAGCTGCATTTGTTTGTTAAAATACGTAAGTTACTATTCCATCAATTTCTGAGGTTTTGGTTTTTTTGCCAATTTCTTCAGAGCAACTTGAACAACTTCCTCCTTCATCATAACTGAAGTTGCTTTATGAAATAATTCTGTCAGCCAATTCTTTTTGGTACAGTGCCTCTGTATACTACTTCCATCTTCTTTTAACACTTCCTGGATCATTCAGTATTCTCCTATTGCATCCTTAAGTACTGAAACTCGAGGCTTGAATTTGTTCTTCAGTTCCTTCCACTTAAGAAATGTTGAGCAAGTTTGACCCTTTTGATTTTCCAACTCTAGCTGTTTGTTCTGTTCCTGAGATCCTGAGATGGTTCTGAAATTCAGGTGGGATAGACTCAAAGTCATATTTTGGTTGCCTCGGATTTGGTTTAATTTTCC
>NW_006406990.1:0-1240 GCF_000299155.1 Elephantulus edwardii
ATCACAATACATCTTTTCATTTCCTGGCTACTGGTGCCAAGAGTGTTGACTGTGGAGCCAAGCAAACTAAAGCTGTGAACAATCTCAGTCTCTTCACCATCCATCCTGATGCTGCCAATAGGTCCAGTGATGAGAATCTTTGTCTTTTTGGCATTAAGCCTCAATCCATGTTGAAGACTGCAGTCTTTGACCCTCTGCAGCAAGCACTTCAGGTCCTCCTCAGTTTCAGCAAATAGGGTTGCGTCATCTGCATAACGGAGATTGTTGATAGATCTTCCACCAATCCTGATGCCGCGTTTCTCCTCATAGTGTTAGTCAACCCAAAAGGCACAGAACAACAATAACAACAATAACATTTTGCTTCAGAGCAGGTTCTGAAACCAAAAGAAGCCAGCGGGGTGGGAATAGGAAGTAGTTATAGCTGTCTCCTTTCGATGACCAATTGTCTGTAATCCAAAAAGTGTTCTGCCTGTAAAACAGAAAGTTCTGTCTAGAGAAATTCATTAAATCTAGGGAAACAGTACTTGGACCCTCCTTTCTCACTCTTCTAGACTGTCTCATACTTTCCTGCACTAATAGCTTTTTAGGTGCTAGAAATTCACCACTGCTGAGCTTTTCTGTAGCTGGCAGTCTCTTCAGAGGGCAAACACCTGTCACCTTTGTTTCCTAATGAGCCCTGCTTCCCTGGGAAGTGAACTGTTTTCCTCTTCTTTTCCCAGAGGACCAAGCATCCCAACCCAGCTTACACTGTTGGGTTCTTCCTCAGGGGTGAGAGGGGGGCACAAAACACTCCCCCAAAACAGAATAACAGAAGAGAGGCATAGGTTTTACTTATGGTAGCATGGCAACACTGCTGGCTGCTTTTGAAGCTCCTTGTTAATGTGAAAGTTATTTTGCATAAGTTACTTGATACCTATACTAGAAACTTCCAGCTCCCTGCACATAATGCCTTCTTAAAGATTGTTTCTCCTTTGAGTAAACTTTATTATTGAAAGGGTATTTTCAGGTTTCACAAATACAATAAAAATTATCTGTAGACAACCATGTGAGCAATGTTCTCAGCTCACTTTAGATTATTTATTTCTTTTGACAACTAAATGAGAGAAAACAGAAATATACCCAAATATTTTTTCTTAAATTCAAAATAATAGCTTCACCATTCAGCTTAATATATGTGTCACAGCTATAGTGGAAAAATGTCTTCAATAAATTGTTGTTGTTGTTTGTTGTTACGTGTCGT
>NW_006406991.1:0-1193 GCF_000299155.1 Elephantulus edwardii
TATGAGTCACAAGCGACTCGCCGGCACATAACAACAACAACAACAATGTAGGACATCATCAAGAAAAATAACATGTGCATAATTGGAATCCCAGAACAGGAAGAAACAAGTAAAGGCACCAAAAAATTTTGGAAGAATTACTAGAAGAAAAATTACTAGGTACAATGAAATTGAGAAAATATCTCTTCAAGAAGGTGAGAGAACACCATATAGAATAGACCTTATAAGTAAAACATCAAGAAATATCATAATCAAGTTAGCCAGAACTAAAGATGAAAACAGAATTCTGAAAGCAGTGAGGGAGAAACAAAGATTAAGTCATAATTGATAGCAAATAAGATTTAAGTGACAATTTCTCAGCAGAAGCTATGTGAGGAAGAAAACAATGGAATGACATATATCCAACACTCAAAGAACACAACTGTCAACCAAGAGTATTGTACTCAGCAAAATTGTCCATCAAATATGAAAGAGAGATCAAGATATTCCCAGAAAAATAGAACCTAAGGGAGTTTGTAAAACCAAGACCAGTAGCTGAACCAGTCAGATCCGACTTGATGGTACAGAAACAACAAAATAATAAAATTTTTAAAATGTAAAAAAAAAAAAAACCAACCCCAAAACAAAACAAAACACCCCAAACAAACAAACAAAAACAACAACCCAAGACCAGCATTGCAGGAAATACTGAGAGAAGTTCTTCTTATAGAGGTACCGCAGGAAGCAACAAGAACCAAAGTAACTAGCAACAACAGCAAAAAGAACTCAACAAAATGATAGCAATGAAACTTTCCTCTCAAGAATTGTACTGAATGTAAATGGTTTAAATGAACCACTAAAGATAAAAAGAGTAGAAGATTGGATAAAACAAACAAACAGACAAAAAAACAAACAAAAACCCAACCCAAAATCCATCAATATTCTGTCTACAGGAGACATACCCGAAAACTGAAGATAAAGAAGGACTAAAATTAAAAGGGTGGGAAAAAAATATACCAACCAAATGGAAACCAGAAAAAAAGCAAGAGTGGTGATATTAATTTCCAATAAAATATATTTCAATACAAAACCAAGGGAGGTCACCGTTGTTATTGTTGTTACATGACATCAAGTTGCTTACAACTCATGTTGTTGTTGTTGTTGTTATGTGCCGTCGAGTCGCCTGCGACTCATAGCGACCCTATGTACAACAG
>NW_006406992.1:0-1214 GCF_000299155.1 Elephantulus edwardii
AAAAAAACAAAACAACCAGTCCAGAACAATGTAGAGAAAACAACTGAGGCATTAGGGGCCCTGGAAAAACAAGAAACCACTATCCAAAATATGAGGTCCAATGTTTCAGATGCTGTCAACATGATGGAGGGACACATGAGCAGAGTTGAAGAGATGGAACCTAGAACCAGTGAAATAGAAGACAGAATTGTCACCACTGATCTGGAGAGCAAAAAGCAGACTCAAAGAGGAAGGAAAAAGAAGAAAACCTAAGAATAATGTGGGAAATCATGAAGAGAAATAACATGTACATCATTGGAATCTCAGAACAGGAAGAAGCAAGTAAAGGCACTGAAAAAGTTGTGGAAGAATTACTAGAGGAAAACTTCCCAGGCGTAATGAAGAATGAGAGAATACATATACAAGAAGCTCAGTTAACACCATACAGACTAGACCCCAAAATAAATATATCAAGGCATATCAGAGTTAAGTTTTCCAGAACCAAAGATAAGAAGAGAATCCTTAAATCACCGAGGGAGAAACAAAGAGTTACCTATAAGGGAGAGCAGATAAGATTAAGTGCCAGTTTCTCAAAAGAAACAATGCAAGCAAGAAGAGAATGGAAGGGCATATATCAAACACTCAAAGAACACAAATGTCAACCAAGAACTGTACCCAGCAAAATTATCCATCAAATATGAACGAGAGATCAAGATATTCCCAGAAAAGCTGAACCTAAGAGAGTTTGAAAAAACAAGACCAGCATTGCAGGAAAGACGTCATTCTTACAGAGGTACCACAGAAAGCATCATGGACCAAAGTAACTAGCAACAACACCAAAAAGAACTCAACACAATGATAACAATAAAACCTTGTCTCTCAATAATCACACTCAATGTAAATGGTTTAAATGAACCGCTGAAGAGAAAAAGAGTAGCAGAGTGGATAAAAAGCCAAAATCCATCAATATGTTGTCTACAAGAGACACACCTGAAAAATGAAGATAAAGACAGACTAAAAATAATGGGGTGGGGGAAAATATACCAAGCAAATGGCAACCAGAAAAAAGTAGGAGTAGCCATATTAATCTCTGATAAAATAAATATTAATGTAAAACCATCACAAAGGACAAGGAAGGTTACTACATAATGCTGAGAGGGTCAATAGAACAAGAGGACATAACAATAATAAATATCTATGCACCAAATGAAAGATATGCAGAATACATAAAACAA
>NW_006406993.1:0-1241 GCF_000299155.1 Elephantulus edwardii
ATTAATAATTTTTATATATATCTCAAACTCAGGAGTGGTGGCACCCACTTCCTAAATAACATGCCTCTGGAAACTCTATGAACTTTGATAAATGTCGATAGCTGTAGAGGGGCTTCAAGTCTTTTGTTCATAGGGTCATTATGAGCTGTGCTCAACTCGAAGGCAATCAACAATAACTCTGTGTGTGTGTGTGCGTGCATGTATGCATTGTTGTTTTTATGTGCCATTGAGTCGCTTGCAACTCATAGCAACCCTATTACAAGAGCTCTAAACGCCGTTCTATCCTGTTCCAACCTAGCCATCTCAAAATGCACTTATTCCCACCACTCCAGTCACAGAATCGATCCATCTCATCAAAGGTCTTCCTCTCCTTCGCCGCCCTTCCAATCTGCCAAACATGATATCCCTCTCCAAGGACCAGTCCCTCCTCGCAACACGCCCAAAGTATGTCAGATGAAGCTTCAGAATCCTTGACTCCAAGGATCATTCTGGCTTCACCTTCTCCAGGACAAACCTGTTTGTTCTCCTAGCAGTCCATGGTATATTCAACACTCTTCTCCAGCAACACAGCTCAAAGGCATCAATTCTCTTCTATCATCCCTATTTACTGTCCAACTCATAGCACATAATTGCGAAGACTATAGCCCAGATCAGGCGCACTTTAGTCTCCAGCCTGACGTCATTGTTCTTTAGTATTCTTAAGAGGTCCCTCACAGCTGACTTTCCCAATGCAATTTGTCACTTGATTTCCTCGCTGCTGTTACCAAGAGTGTTCATTGTGGAGCCAAGTAAACTAAAACTATTAACTATCTCAATGTCTTCACCATCCATACTGATGCTGCCAATTGGCTCAGTGGTGAGAATCTTTGTTTTCTTGATGTTGAGCTTCAATCCATATAGGAGGCTGTAGTTCTTGACCTTTTGCAGCAAGCGCTTCAGGTCCTCCTCAGTTTTAGCAAGCAGGGTTGTGTCATCTACATAACGCAGGTTGTTGATGACTCTTCCACCAATCCTGATGCCACCTTCCTCCTCGTACAGCCCAGCGTCTGCGGGTGATCTGTTCTGCATACAGATTGAAAAGGTATGGAGACAAAAATACATCCCTGACAGACCCCCTTCTTGATTTTGAACCATATAGTGTCTCCTTGCTCTGTTCTGACGACTGCCTCTTGGTCCAAGTATAGGTTTCGCATTAGCACAATCAAATGTTCTGGGATTCCCATTCTTCTCAGAGTCAGCCA
>NW_006406994.1:0-1240 GCF_000299155.1 Elephantulus edwardii
TACAACAGCCCCAAACTCTGCTCTGTCCTGTGCCAATCGTACTGTCTCTGATACACCCTTCTTGATTACCCCAGTCACTGAATCAATCTACCTCATAGAGGGTCTTCCCCTCCTGTGCCGTCCCTCCACCCTCCCAAGCATGATGTCCCTCTCCAAGGACCTGTCCCTCCTTACAACATGTCCAAAATATGTCAAATGAAGCCCCAGAATCCCTGCTTCCAAGGAGCAGCCTGATTTAACCCTCTTCAGGATGAATCTGTTTGTTTTCTTGGCAGGCCATGGTACAGTCACTTTTCTTCAGCACCACAGCTCAAAGGCAACAATTCTCCTTCTATCCTCCCTAGTCATTGTCCAACTCTCTAATGCATAACAAGTGATGGCAAAGACCATAGCCTGAATCAGACGCACCTTCATCTCCAGAGTGACACCACTGCTCTTCAGTACTTTGGAGAGGCCCCTAACAGCAAACTTTCCCATCGCAATACGTTTTTTGATTTCCTGGCTACTGGTGCCAAGTGTGCTGACTGTGGATCCAAGCAGAGTAAAGCTGTGAACAATCTCCATGTCTTCACCATTCATCCTGATGCTGCCCATTGGTCCAGTGGTGAGAATCTTTGTCTCCTTGACCCTCTGCTGCAAGCGATTCAGGTCCTCCTCAGTTTCAGCAGGCAGGGTTGGGTCTTCTGCATAATGCAGATTGTTGATAGGCCTTCTCCTCATAGAGCCCAGCCTCTCGGATAATCTGTTCTGCATACATGTTGAAAAGGTATGGAGACAGGACACATTTCTGGCATACACCTTTCCCAATTTTGAACCATGCAGTGAGTGTTTCTCTGCTCTGTTCTGACGATTGCCTCTTGATCCAAGTATAGGTTTCTCATTAGCATGATCAAGTGTTCTGGTATTCCCATTCTTCTCAGAGTCAGCCACAGTTTGTTATGATTCACACAGTCAAATGCCTTTGTATAATCAAGAAAACACACATAGGCATTCCTCTGGTATTTCCTGCTTTCAGCTAAGATCCATCTAACATCAGCTACAATATCCCTGGTACCATGACCCCTTCTAAACCCAGCCTGGACTTCTGGCAGTTCTCTGCTGATGTCCTCTTCCAGTAATTTTTGGATAATCTTCAGTAGAACCTGCTTGCATGTAAAATCAATGACATTGTTCTGTAGTTTCCACACTCTGTTGGGTCACCCTTCTTTGGAATGGGAACAAATATAGATCTCTTCCAGTC
>NW_006406995.1:0-1240 GCF_000299155.1 Elephantulus edwardii
ACAAAAACCAACTCAAGGTGGATCATGGACTTAGGACTAAAACCAAGGACTATAAACGTCATTAAAGAAAAGCTTGAAAGAATTCTAGACTTTCTAATCCAAAACATCATCAATCTTCCAAGCATCCTGAAAAATCTACAACCAGGAGAAGATAAAATAGATGAATGGGAACTTCTAAGAATCAAATCCCTATGCACATCTAAAAACTTCTCCAACAGGGTAAAAAAGGAAATGGCATGTCAGATAAGGGACTTATATATAGAATTTATAAAATACTCAAGCATCACAACAAGATAAACAACCCAGTTGAAAAATGGGCACAGGATATGAATAGACACTTCACCAGTGAAGACATTCAGATGGCCAACAAACACATGAAGAAATGTTCAAAATCCCTACCTCTAAGAGAGATGCAAATCCAAACAACTATGAGATATCATCTCACCACAGTGAGAATAGCAAAACTTAACAGAAAACAAAAAATGCTGGTGAGGTTGTGGAGAAACTGGACCCCTTATTCACTGTTGGTGGGAGTGTAAAATGGTGCAACCACTATGGAAGGCAGTATGGCACTTTCTCAAAAAGTTGCAAATAGAGATACCATTTGACCCAGCAATTCTACTACTGAGAATATACCCCAAAGAAACCATAACTGCCACCCAAGCAGATATGTGCACACCCATGTTTATCATGGCTTTGTTCACAATAGCAAAGAGTCAGAAACAATCTAAGTGTCCATCAACAAACAAATGGATAGAGAAATTGTGGTATATTCACACAATGGAATACTACACTGCATTGAAAAATAAGGAGCTCATGAAATATTCAAAATGGTTGACCCTGGAGGACATTATGCTGAGTGAAATATCAGTCACAAAATGATAAATACTGCATAGTGCCACTGTTGTAAAACAGGACTGACATAGGGGTTGTGGGGGTGGGGAGACTGAGAAAGTTGGGATGAATTATGTATACTGCATTGAAACAGATGAGGGAGAAAACTGTTTAAAACATATATATGGTTAGGTATTATTGTCATAACATGAGTCTAGAACTAAGGCTGCCTAGTGGAGTGGACTTGGGGAGAGGGATTGTATAATAATGAAAGAATTTTTCTTTTACTTTTCAAAGAGAAGAATGAGTTGGAGGGGAGGAGTGGGCAGGGAGAAAAGTGCAACAATGAATGAATGGAAATCCAAAATCTGTAAATTTTCATTAAAATTAATAATAATGAAAAAAT
>NW_006406996.1:0-1240 GCF_000299155.1 Elephantulus edwardii
TATCATAATATATATGTCAACTTCTTCTCTTTGAACCAAAACTGACTCATCCAGCAGATTATCAGCGACTGTCTACTGCAGTGGATATTGTACATCTTTCCCTTGTGTAGCAGCTTGTTCATTAAAATAATATGTATTAGATTGACAACACAATTCCCTATCCCCTGGGCCACTAGAGCTCCCTAAAATTGTCATATAACCCAGAAATTCTACTTCTTATGCCTATGTTCAAAAGACCTGAAAGTAGTGACACAAGTATGCATGTGCACATTAAAATTCATTGCAGCAATTTATACAACAGGAGAAAGTTTAAAAAGCCAAGATGGGTATGATCTGACAAATTGATTTAAAAAATACATCTGCATATCAATGAATTTTTAATAACTACTAAAGAGAAACAATGCTCTGGCACAATATGGATGAAACTTGGGATATTATGCTGAGTGAAATTAGTCAAACATGAAAAAGGCAAAAGCTATATGTGTCCCATATGGAATAAGCAAGTATATAATAACAATGCAGAATTACTTGCTAGTAGGGTTTGGGGTGTGTTTGAAAATGAGGATTGCTTCCTTGAACACATTGAATATGTAATCATGTTGGTGAGATAATTTGGAAAAAGTCTAAGAAGAATGGTCAATTGACTTCAAGATATATTCAATGACACTGATAGGAACATGTAGAAATTGATAAAAAAATGAATGTTGTGCTGTATGTGTTTAGGTGTAATAAAAATACTTTCCTTTGCACTCAATTTGTTGCTGCTGTTGTTGTGCCATCAAGATATGTGTAAGTCATAGTGACCCTATGAACAAGAACTCTGTACCCCGCTCTATTCAGTACCAATTTTATTTTCTCTGACACACCTACCTGCATCTCATCAAGGGTCTTCCTATCTTGTGCTGTTTCTCCACCCTCCCAAGCATGACGTCCCTCTCCAAGGAATGGTCCCTCCATGCAACATGTCTGAAGTATGTCAGACAAGCTTCAGAATCCTTCCCGCGAAGGAACAGGCTGGCTTCACCCTCTCCAGGACAAACCTATTTGCTCTTTTAGCAGTCCATGGTATAGTCAACACTCTTCTCCAACACCACATCTCAAAGGCATCAATTTTCCTTCTATCATTCCTAGACATTGTCCAGCTTTCTGATGCATAGCAAATAATTATAAAGAATATGGCCTTCATCAGTCACACCTTAGTCTCCAGATTGACATTGTTTCTCTTCAGTACTTTGGAGAG
>NW_006406997.1:0-1240 GCF_000299155.1 Elephantulus edwardii
GATCAATCTCCGATTGTAAAATTTGGTAAAAATCTTCTATCTCCTTTTCCTTGGCTCTGGTTGTTGGTGCATATATTTGAATGATAGTGGTATTCACTGGACTTCCTTGTATGCGTATAGATATTATCTTGTAACTGACAATATTGTACTTCAAGATGGATCTAGCAATGACTTTTTTAACTCTGAAAGCAACTCCATTGTTTCTCACCTTTTCATCTCCAGAGTAATATATCATAAGGTCATCCTACTCAAAATGTCACATGCCAGTCCATCTCATCTCACCAATGCCTAGTATGTCAATATTTATGCATTCCATTTCTTCCTTAACCATATCTAAGTTTCCTACATTCATGGTTCTCATAATTGGAACGATACAGAGAAGATTAGCATGGCCCCTGCGCAAGGATGACACGCAATTTGTGAAAATTCGGGGGTTTAGAGCCAGTAATTCCCACAGGAAGAGATTGCCCAACCTTCTCCTATAGAGCAGCTGGTGGATTGGAACCATACGCCTTTGGGATTGTTGTGCATTTTCTTATCATTAGACCATCAGAATTTCCTATTGGAACAGAATAAAACTATTTCTTAAGGTTTCCAATGTTGTAAAAAGTTTTGGAAGCAGACTGATGCATATTTCTCCCAGGGAATTGCTAGTGGGTTTGAGTTTTTGACCTTTCAGTTAGCAGTCAAATCCTCAACCACTGTACAACCTTGGCTCTGATGTCAGATTGCTTATTATTGTTAGGTGCTATCAACTACAAATCTTAACAACTCTATGAGCAACAGATCTGAGTCTTGGACTATCCTGTATCATCCTTATGATCTTGGATACATTTGAGACCATTGTTATGGACACTGTGCCAATCCATTTTGTGGAAGATCTTCTTCTCTTTTTCTCCCCCTCAACCATTCCCAACATGATATATTTTCCTGACAACAAGCCTAAAGTACGTGGAACAAAGTTTCCCCATCTTTGCCTCAAAAAGGTACCTTGGCAGCACTTCCTCCACCATCTTTGCCTCAAAAAGGTACCTTGGCAGCACTTACTCCAAGACAGACTTACTTGTTTTTTGGTAGTTTGGAATATTCAATAGATTATTTGTACTGAAGTCTAAATTCACTTCCTTTTTATTGTTGTGACCTTAAATAAATCAGTCTCCTCAAGCATAAGTTTTCTTATATAAAATGAGGGTCATGATAGTACATTTACCTTGTAAAGGAATCATGAGCAATAACGGAT
>NW_006406998.1:0-1183 GCF_000299155.1 Elephantulus edwardii
TGAGTCAATGTTTCTCAAGATACAAAAGAGGTTAAACACATAAGGAAGAAAGCAGTGATGGGAAAGAGCTACTCCAAGCCACATGAAATTTGTCCAGGAGAGCAGTTTAAGACAAAAAACTTCACCCAGAGCTAACAAAGATAGGCAACTTGAACAGTCCCAAATAGAGAGATGAATGGATAAGAAGGATGGGTCAAAGAGAAACTTTCCAACAATCCTGTTTCTGCTTAGTTAGTTTTTCAAAAATAACCTTCATTCTATAATTAAAGAATAAATACATCTTAAATCTAGTGAAGGTATTTCCACATATTAGTGTGATAGATTATTCTTAGGTGACTCATGGGCTGATGCTATTCATATATTTTTGAGATGATATTTTGGTATTTTTCTACTTTAGGTATGATCCCCTTAGATTTAGAAAAACCTGTTTTCAAATGTATTTCTATTTCTTGCTTTTTATAAAAACTTGCATAACTCTAAGATTGTTTCCACCACATGCAAGTTCAATGTCTCGGTTTAGTGGGTGTTACATAGTGCACAGTATTCCAAGGCCTAAGGAGAGGCATTAGAATATCTGTGCATGGTTTGATAAGAGAGCGTCATAAGTTTATTCTTGTCTCCTTTATAAGATTTAGAGGACAGCTGATTTGCCAACTAACTGGAAGAAATCCATATTTGTTCCCATTCCCAAGAAGGATGATTCAACAAATGTGAAACTGCTAAACAAGCATTAATACCACATGCAAGCAAAAGACCAACCAAAGCCCGCTATAAAAGTACATTGAGAGAGAACTGTCAAAAGTTCAAGCTAGGTCTAGAAGAGGCCAGAAAGGGCTAACATGCCTGAAAAGGTGGGAAGGTTAGTGAGACAGAGGAAAACCCTTAATGGAATGGATTGACACAGTAACTGAAACAATGGACTCGAATGGGTCAGAGATAGTGGGATTGATACCATAAAAATTATGGTTCAGAATTATTGTTCATAGGGTGGCCATGAGTTGTACTCAGCTTGATGGTGCCTAACAACGAAGCTCTGGTGGTCTAGAGGTAACAAATTGTGCAATATATACACACACACACACACACACACACAGCTGCTGGAGTCAGAAAATCAAAAGGGCTGAACTTGCTCAGCATTTCTTAAGCTAAAGGAACTGAAGAATAAATCCAAGCCTTGAGTTGC
>NW_006406999.1:0-1240 GCF_000299155.1 Elephantulus edwardii
GTCCCTCTCCAAGGACCGGTCCCTCCCTACAACATGTCCAAAGTATGTCAGACAAAGCCTCAGGATCCTTGTCTCCAAGGAGCAGCCTGGTTTAACCCTCTCTAGGATGAATTTGTTTGTTTTCTTCAATTCAGAGTTGTTACCTGATTTAAGGATTAGGATAAGGATTAGGATAAGGAACAAATGAGTTTGTCCTGGAGAAGGTGAAGCTGGAATGTTCTTTGGAGTCAAGGTTTCTGAAGCTTCATCTCACAAACTTTGGGCATGCTGCAAGGATGTCCTTGGAGGACATCATGTTTGGGAGAGTGAAGAGGCAGCACTGAAGAGGAAGACCTTCGATGAGATGGATCGATTCTGTGAGTGGAGTGGTGGGAATGAATGTGTTTGAGATGGCTAGGTTGGCACAGGATAGAGCGCCGTTTAGGGTTCTTGTTCATGGGGTCACTATGAGTCGCAAGCGACTCGATGACACATAACAACAACAATCATCATGCACAACTTTAACATTAGTGATTGTTGTGAAAAACAAACAAACCAACCCAGGAGAGGTCTGGTGGTGTAGCCAATAATGAACTGTGTTGCTTACCCAAAGATAAACCCTTTCTGACAAGACTAGTTCACCAGACTCCAGGGAAGAATGATGGGCAATCTCCTTCTGTTTGAAAATTTGCTGTCAGGGACCTTTCCAGAGGATTGATGAGCAATGATGTTAGTTTAGAGACTAAATGTGAATGATCCAGTACATGGTCTCTGTAATTACTTGCTGTGCATCAGAGAGCTGGACGATAACTGAGGATGATAGAAGAAGAATTGGTGCCTTTGTTTTGTGGTGGTGGGGAATTGAGCTGTGGTGCTGGGGAAGAGTATTAAATGTATCATGGACTGCTTAGAAAACAAACAGGTTCATCCTGGTGAGGGTGCTCCTTGAAGGTTTCTGAGGCTTTGTCTGACATACTTTTGACTTGTTATAAGGAGGGACTGGTCCATAGAAAGGGACATCATGCTTGGGAGGGTGGAGGGACAGCACAGGAGAGGAAGGTCCTCTATAAGGTCGATTGATTCAGTGACTGGGGTAATCAGGATGGGTGTGTCGAAGACTGTGACTGGCACAGGATAGAGCATGTATCAATATATTTCTTATTATTGGTGAAAATTACCCTGCACCTGTTTAAATTGTATTGAGAGTAAATCATTCAAGAAGTTAAACTCTATAAAGAAGAATGTGGCATCAGAATCAGAA
>NW_006407000.1:0-1240 GCF_000299155.1 Elephantulus edwardii
ATTTATTTATTTATTTTGAGTAATGTATAAAGTATTAAAGTGAAATGTGCAAAGAGCTGGAGTCAGAAAACCAGAAGTGACAAAATTCTCAGTAATTTCTTAAACTAAAGGAACTAAAGAACAAATTTAAGTCCTGAATGCAATATTTAAGGATTCTATGAACATAATATTGAATGATCCAGGAAGCATCAATAGGTGATGAAAGGAGTACAAAGATTCATTGTACCAAAACGTACTGGCTAACAAAACAGATACTGTGCTGATGTGCTCACAAGGTTGTGCCAAGAAATCTGGAAGACAATTTCCTGGCCAACTAATTGGAAGAGATCTATATTTATCCCCATTCAAAAAAAAAAGAGATGGTGATTCAACCGAGAAATTAATGAGAAATATCATTAATATCACACACAAGCAAAATCCTGTTGAAGATTATTAAAAAAGAACTTGAATTGTATATTGACAGAGAACTACCAGAAATACAAGTTGAGTTTAGAAGAGGTCATGTTGTCATGACAAAAGTCCAGAATGAAAGCTGCATAGTGGAGTGGACTGGGGGAGGGAGAATTGTATAAAGAACTTATTATTATTATTATTATTTTAACTTTTCAAAGAGAAAAGCAAACTAGAGAGGAAGGGTGGGCAGGGAGGACAGTGTGCAACAATGAATGAATGGAAATGCAAAGTGTCTGTAAACTTCATTAAAATTTAAAAAGGAAGCCATCATGTCACTAGGGGATAGTCTAACCAATGTCAGATGTATCTTGTTTGAAAGCAGAGAGTTCCAGAAAAATGTCTATCTGTGTTTCATTGACTATGCAGAGACTGGTGTGGAACACAACAAATTGGGGTAAATATTAAGAAGAATGGGAATCCCTGAATACTTGCATATGCTCATGTAAAGCTTGTACCAGGAAGCAGTCATCAGAACAGGACAAGGAAACATTGCATGGTTCAAAATCAGGAAAGGAGTGTATCAGGGATGCATCTTGTCTCTATACCTTCTCAATCTATATGAGGAACATATCATTCAGGAGACTAGACTTTAAGAGAGAAATATGACATCAGGACTGAAGGAAGACATATCAACAACCTGTGTTAATGCAGAAGATCCAACCTTGCTTCCCTAAAATGCAGAGGATCTGACCCATTTGCTGCAGAAAGTCAAGGAAGGACTGCAGTTGAAGGACCCCCGAACCGCTGGTCCTGTTCTGTCCCGAGTGGACAGCGAAGACCCAAGACT
>NW_006407001.1:0-1182 GCF_000299155.1 Elephantulus edwardii
GTGGACTGCTAGAAGAACAAACAGGTTCGTCCTGGAGAGAATGAAGCCAGGCTGCTCATTGGAGGCAAGGATTCTGAATCTCTGTTTGACATACTTAGGGCATGTTGCAGGAGAGACCAATCCTTGGAGAGGGACATCATGCTTGGGAGGGTGGAGGGACAGCATAAGAGAGGAAGACTCTGGATGAGATGGATTGACTCAGTGACTGGGAAAATGTGGGTGGGGGTGTCAGAAACAGTAAGGTTGGCTCAAGATAAAGCAGGGTTCAGAGCTATTCTAATAGGGGTGCTATGAGTCGCAAGCAACTTGATGGCATTTAACAACAACAATAACAAGTTTTAATTGAAGCTGAAGAAAATTTAAATAAGTCCATGAGAATTAAAATACTATCTAAATTCTATTCCTACTGAATTAAAAAACACCTCAAGAATAGATCTGAACACCAATGACCAAAAACCAGATGAGTTGGGATGACATCAAGGATGTCACTCACAAAGACAGCAAAAAGTTCATTACAAAGAAAAGGAAAAAGGAAGAACAAAATGGATTTTAAAAGAGACTCTGAAACTTGTATTAGTCTGGAGAGAGGTAAAATTTAAGGGAAGAAATACTGAAATAAGAGAGAAGAGAATAATATTTCAAAGGGTAAACCAAAATATTATCATGAAATAGCTGGAGTTATTCAACAAAGAACTGGAGTTAGAAAACCAAAAGGGAAGAGCATCCTCAGCATTTTCAAGTTGACAGAACTAAAGAACAAATTCAAACCTCAAGGTGAAATAAAAAATGATTCTCGGTTCGAATCCACCAGATGCTCTGCCGGGGAAGGAGAGACAATCTCCTCATGTACCAGTCAGATCTGATTTGACGGTACACTCACACAAAAATAATAAAATAAAAATTAAAAAAAATGATTCTATGGACAAAATATAGAACAATGCAAGAAGCATCAAAAGAAGATGGAAGGACACAAATGTTTAGAAAAACCATGGTATATTCACACAATGGAATACTATGCAGCACTGGAAAACAAGGAACACATAAAATATTACACAACATGGGTGGAGGACATTATGCTGAGTGAAACATCTCAGACACAAAAGGACAAATAATGACTATTATAAAATAGGACTAAGGGAGCGCTGGTGGCCTAGTGACAAGACACTGCACTGCAATCCCAGA
>NW_006407002.1:0-1251 GCF_000299155.1 Elephantulus edwardii
GCTATGAGTCGCAAGCGACTTGACGGCACATAACAACAACAACAACAACAGTTGAAATTGACTGAACATAACAGCACTCTTTCTTCCCCCTCCTCCCCTTGAACCCTCACATTCCCTGTCCTACTTTTCTGCCTCTTGTGTGATTTGGGTTTTGGAGAAAAGATGCCATTTTGGTTTTGTGTGGCTAATTGTGCTGAGTAATATGTTCCTCTAAGGGTTTTGTTGGAGTGAACGGTGATGAACTCTAGGATGAATTCAGTTCTCCAGACTTGAAGAATGTCTAGGGCCATCTTCTGGAGGGTCTACCAGTAATCTTGGTCTTCAGAGAGGTAGATTTGATTTTTTAAAAAAAAAGTATTTTGCTCTACATTTGTCTCCCATTCTGTCCAGTACCTCTGTGGACCTAATCAGTGTATTTGTGGTGGTAGCCAGGCACCATCCAGTTCTGGTCTTTGGATTAGGGAGACTGTGGTCCAGGCTGTCTTTTAGTTCTTTGGACTAATTCTTCCCTTGAGACTTTCATTTTCTTCGTGTTCTTTTACTATAGACAAGGAGAAACCAATAACTGCATTTTAGGTGGCTTCTTGATAGCTTTGCTTTTAAGCCATTTTTAAACTTTTTATTGTACATTGAATTAACCAACAGATCAGTGTTCTAGTCAACAATCCATACACATTTTGTTTCATGGCATTGGCTATAGTAAGCACAACGTAACATTACATATCCCATGTCCTCCCTGTATGTCCATTCTTCCTTCTTTCTTAATCCTTTTTGCCTTTTGAACTTTTTCTTCAGGAAAATGCTGCCTTTTTGACCCTGAAAGATTTACTGTCATAGAGAATGTGCACCTCCTAAGTTCACTTTCTCGATCTGTCTATTGGTTGGCTGAAAATTGAGGAAGGATAGGCCTTGGGACAAAGGTAAGTGCAGTTCCAGGCCAGCAGGGTGGTTTTCACAAGTCTCTACTCAACCATTAAGCCTGATCTTCTTTATAATTTTGAGTTTTATTCCACAATTTTCTCTCTCTCTTAGGAGCTTCAAATATAATCCCTTTCAGAGAAGTCAGTAGTGGTAGTCATGTACTACCTAGTTCTTCTGTTCTTGGAGTTGTGAAGACTTAGGTTACTGTTAGTCCAAAGGACTAATGGTCCCTATGCACTTGCTAGCTTTTAATACTCTAGTCCGTACCCAGGTAGCTCTGCTGGGCTAATGAATAAGGAGTTGGACTGCCAAAGGCAACTGGTTTGAATC
>NW_006407003.1:0-1156 GCF_000299155.1 Elephantulus edwardii
AATGCTGTGGATTAGGGCTTCTAGAGTTCTTCCAAGCTTTTCTTTAATTGAGGTTTATCAAGATTATTTTTATAAAATTATTTTATCAGAAAATGAATTCAATACATAGTCCAGTTATTATCAGGAAGAACGTCATAATAATTTGACCTTGGTAAAAGATATAAACTTAAATTTATCATTTTCGTTCTTTCTAGAGAGCTCTGGTGGCCTAAACTACAGGGAGTTGTCCTGCTAACATAAAGGCCCCACCTCTCTGACAGTTCAATTCCACCAGTGACTCTTTGAGAGAAATATTGGTTATATTGTCCCATGTGATTTACAGTCTTGGAAATCTGATGACAGGTCAGTTGAGTTGGTTCCTATTCAGTGGCAAGAGTAGAGTTAACTATTCATTTGTGGTTTTTTTTTTTATTTTCCCCAGGAGATTGTTTCTTTTAAAAAGTATTTTTTAATAAACATGAACAGACTGAGGGTGGCTATTATTCTTCTCCCTAATCCTCATAGGAGTGAATGCCTGCTTCCTCATAATCCTTCTCCACTGCAGACATATCCTCTTAAGCCTTGGGAAACTCATCCTCACCCACATACAAGTGCAAAAACATCATTTTGTTAGACATCAAGTCAAACTTGTGGTCCAGGCATGCCCAGTCCTCAGCAATGATGATTGTGTGGCTTGCATGCACACAGGTTGGCCAGGCCACCACAGTTGGTACCTGGTACTTGATAGTAACCTTGACGTCTGTTGGGCACGAGTCCAAAAATGAAATATAACAACTGGTCTTAATGGCAACAATGGCAATATTGACATCCCTGGGCATCACATCTCCACAGTACAGTAGGGAGCAAGCTATGCATTTGCCATGATAGGGGACACATGTCACCATCTCATTGGCAGGCTCAAACCAGACCTTAGTGATTTCTGCCACTGATACTTGCTCATGGTAATTCTTCTCCGCTGAGATGACTGGTGCATAGGTAGCCAGTGGGAAGTGGATACTAATGTAGGGCACCAGCTTGGTCTGGACTTGTCAGATTCACATTCAGTGCTCCATCAAAGCACCAAAAAGTAGTGATAAATGAGATTATGGTTGAAGTTGGTACAGGTTGGGCTCCCAGGGTTGCAGTGGCAGATGTTTTAGATGGCTTTGTTGTCCAC
>NW_006407004.1:0-1239 GCF_000299155.1 Elephantulus edwardii
GTGAAGAGATTGAGATTGTTAACAGTTTTAGTTTGTTTGGCTCCACAACCAACACTCTTGGTACCAGCAGCCAGGAAATCAAGAGATGAATTTTATTGGGAAAGTCACCTGTCGGGGACCTCTTCAGACTACTGCAGAACAATGACATGTGGCTAAAAACTAAGATGTGCCTGATCTAGGCCATAATTTTTTCAACTGGGTGTTATGCGTCAGAGAGCTGGACAATGGCTAGGGTTGATAGAGAATTGATGCCTTTGAGCTGTGGTGTTGAAGAAGAGTAATAAATATACCAAGGACTATTGGAGAATAAATTTGATGTGTCCTGGAGATGGTAAAACTGGGCTGCTCCTTGGAAGCAAGGATTCTGAAGTTTCGTCTGAAATTCTTTCCACATGTTGCAAAGAGAGATCAGTCCTTGGAGATGGACATCATGTTTGGGAGGTTGGAGGGACAACATAAGAGAGGAAGACCCTCGATGAGACGGATTGATTCAGTGACGGGGTAATGGGAGTAGGTGTGTCAGAGACAGTGAGATTGGGGTAGGATAGAGCAGGGTCTAGGCCTCTTGTACATAGGATTGTTATGAGTCGCAAGTGACTTGATGACACATAACAACAACAACAACAACATCAAAAAATATTTCAGCATGACAAAGTGGATTCATAAAGTATATGCAAAGACGGTTCAACATTTAAAAAAAGCCCAATCAATGTAATCCACCACATTAACAAAGAAAGAACACAAACCAAATAATACTATTTGTTGATGGAGAACAGGCCTTTGACAAAAATCCAATATCTTTTCCTGATTAAAACACTCAGCAAAATAAAATGAAAAGGAATTTCTTCAACATAGTGAAAAGTGTATGACCAAATGAAGAGCCACCATCATTCTCAAAGGAGAAAGATGAAGGGTATTTCTCTTGAGAACAGGAACCAGACAAGAAAGCTCACTTCACCCCTGCTATTGGAAGTACTTGCTCCTTAAATATAACAAGAAAAGGAAATAAGAGACATCTAGATCAACAAAGATATGGTAAAACTATTACTATATGCAGATGATATGATAATGAATGTGAAAAACATCAAGGAATAAACAAAATACTTTACACTTAGTAGACCAATATTAAAGTGGTAGGATACAAGGTCTATATGCAAAAAGTCAGTGGGAATCCTCCACAGTAACAAAGAAAACACTAGTAAGGAAACTAATTAAGTAATACCAATTATAAAAACCAAC
>NW_006407005.1:0-1239 GCF_000299155.1 Elephantulus edwardii
AGTGTTCTGGGATTCCCATTCTTCTCAGAGTCAGCCACAGTTTGTTATGATCCACACAGTCAAATGCCTTTGCATAATCAATGAAACACAGAGATCCATCTAACATTAGCTA
The DNA here is from genome assembly GCF_000299155.1 of Elephantulus edwardii. Taxonomy (NCBI): domain Eukaryota; kingdom Metazoa; phylum Chordata; class Mammalia; order Macroscelidea; family Macroscelididae; genus Elephantulus; species Elephantulus edwardii. Next base: position 113 of record NW_006407005.1, read on the forward strand.
CAATATCCCTAGTACCACGACCCCTTCTAATCCCAACCTGTTGTATAGTTAGTGATATTCAGATCTGTATATTTAGGCAGAAGAACACAATGGAAACTGTGGTTTTGCTTGATGCTGAACAAGTATTTCTCTCTAAAAACAAGTTTCTTAGGTGTTTTTTGGAACCAAACTCCTAAGGCACATTGTTATTCACACATTTTCCTTATAGTGGTGAACCATTCCTTCAAGAATAGGTTTTATGGAAATGGACTTTAACCCTGAGAGAAGAGGTAAGGCCTATTAGAACAATGGGTGTCCCATCAGAGTTATTGCTTTAAATCAATGATCCAAGATCAGCAATCAAGGCCAAAGTGTCGTAGAGGTGGAGTTTTGACATACACATATTCAAAAAGTTATATGCAATTGCACGTGTGGTACACTGTTAAGGGGTATGGAACTTGAAGAGCTGTTATTTATTATGGTACATGATTATGTGGATAAGTTTTATCTATTTATCACAATGTTATTAACTCCAGCATGGGTTATTTATGTATTTATTTAAACTATTCTTAGACAGATGGTGCTAAGATGTATTGTTCTAAGAAAATAAGCCTATTAAGACAACATTCTAACAGATGAAAGTAAAGATTGTTATTCTAACGGAGTATATATAAGAGTTATGATTTAGGAAAGATAAACAAGTTTGAGAATCAAAAGACCGTGCCAATTTAGCTTTACAGAAAAGTTCCTTCTCATCCTAATGAAGGAGCTTAAAATGCAGTTAGATTATTAACTGCAAGATAATGATGTTGTTGTTGTTGCTATGTGCTGTCGAGTCGTTTCCAACTCATAGCGACCCTATGCACAACAGCCCTAAACTCTGCTCTATCCTGCGCCAACCGCACCGCCTCTGACACACCCATCCTGATTACCCTAGTCACCGAATTAATCCATCTCATAGAGGGTCTTCCCCTCCTGCGCTGTCCCTCCACCCTCCCAAGCATGATGTCCCTCTCCAAGGACCCATCCCTCCTGGCAACATGTCCAAAGTACGTCAGACGAAGCAAGATAAGGATAGGTCTCTAAAATCTCCATTTTCAAATGCACTTGTTTAGGAGTTTGGCATGAATTTCTAAATAAAATTATTG
>NW_006407006.1:0-1235 GCF_000299155.1 Elephantulus edwardii
CTTCACCATCCATCCTGACGCTGCCAATTGGTCCAGTGGCGAGAATCTTTGTCTTCTTGACATTGAGCCTCAGTCCATACTGAAGGCTGCAGTCCTTGCCCCTTCGCAGCAAGTGCATGAGGTCCTCCTCAGTTTCAGCAAGCAGGGTTGTGTCATCTGCATAACGCAGATTGTTAATAGACCTTCCACCAATGCTGATGCCACAATTCTCCTCATAGAGGCCCAGCCTCTCGGATAATCTGCTCTGCATACATGTTGAAAAGGTATGGAGACAGGATGCATCCCTGGCTTACACCCTTCCTTTTTTGAACCATGCAGTGTTACCCTGCTCTGTTCTGACTACTGCCTCTTGGTCCAAGTATAGGTTTCATTTCTTCTACTACCCAGTCGTATTTAACTGTGCTAATTCGACTGGGTAGTAGAAGAAATAAAAAATGAAATTAAAATGGTTCTTGAAACTAATGATAATGAAAACACCACTTGCCAAAAACCTCTGAGAAACAGCCAAAGCATTAATCAGAGGTCAATTTATACCAATAAACAAACACATCAAAAGACAGGAAAAACAGATTATTGACTCTCTAATATCTCCAGCAAATTGAAAAAGAACAGCACAAAAACCTGACACCCTTTAAGAAAACTGAAATTATAAAAACTAGAACAGAAATAAATGAAATAGAAAACAGAAAAACAATTTAAACTATCAACAAAAGTAGGAGTTGGTTCTTTGAAAAGGTTAATAAAATTGATAAACCACTAGCAAAACTCAAATAAAAGAGGGAGAAAACACAAATAATGTGAATAAGAGATGAATCAGCGAACAGCAAAACAGACCCAACTGAAATAAAAAAGCTAACATTAGAGTACTATGAAAAACTATACTGAAACAAATATGAAAATCTAGAGGAAATGTACAAATACTTAGCAAAACACAACCTACCTAAACTGACACAAACCAAAATTGAACATCTGAACAGACACATTAAAAAAGAAGAAATTGAAAAGGTAACACAACAACTTCCAACCAAAAAAAGGCCTGGACCAGATGGTTTTACAAGTGAATATTATCAAACATTCGGAAAAGAAGTGTTACCAATTCTACACAAATTATTTCAAAAAATGGAAGAAGATGGAATACTACTAGATTCATTCTATGAAGCAAACATATCTTTGATACCAAAGCCAGGAAAAGACACCACCAAAATAGAAAACTATAGGCCAATATCTCTCATGAA
>NW_006407007.1:0-1239 GCF_000299155.1 Elephantulus edwardii
ATATGAGGAATAACTGCATAAAACAATAGGTATTTGTGATAGACCTTGGAGGACAGGTGGATATGTCTGGCAGATAAAAGGACAGCCTGCCTTTCTTGGACATTTGCCCTTTGGGGAGGACACCCAGTCTGTAATGCTTCCTAGCAGCACCTTGTTATTGCAGGTGCTCTGAAGTTGATTTTGACTCATGATGATGATCCTGTGTGACAGAGTGGAACTGCCCCATAAGATTTTCTTAGTTATAATCATATGTTTTTCATTCTTGGAAATCTGGAAACTTTATTTAATTTTTCAAATGGTGATTTGAGTGGATGTTTGCAAAAGCAAGCTGTTTTTCCATTTCAAATATTCATACATATTTTGTTTTATAACATTAGTTACAAATACCCACAATGTTAGTTTCCCCACTTCCTCCCTATAATCCTCATTTCCATTAATCCTTTCATCCTATTCCTTCCTACCTTCTGGGTTTTATCCTTGAGAAAATGCTGCTCATTTGACCTTTTGTGGTTAATTACGCTAAGGAAATGTTTTCTCTGGTGTTACTGTTCACCTTGTCGGCTTGTCTATTGTTTGACTGGTTTGGACGGTAAGTCTAGAAGTCTTTATTGGACTAGTAAGTCTGGGCTTTTTTATGTTTTTGAGTTTTGTTCCAAATTTCCCCCACTGACTATACTCTTTACAGAAGCAGATTGTCAGTTCATTCTCCTACAGAGGGGAGTAAACTGTTAATCTTTCAGTTTGCAACTAATCACTTAACATTTTGTGATGTCGGACTCCAGAAGTATTTTAATGAAGACTAAAATCTTGTTCATGCTGCCTGCTCTCATTACTGAATGTAACTTTTATATCAGTTGTTTCTTTAAGACTTCTCTTTAAGATACATAAAAGCTCCCATTTGTTCTGAAGTTCACGGGAGGTTTTCCTGGGGCCTTTGTTTTGCCTGCCACATTGAGTATTCTTTTGCTAACCATTTGGTTGGAAAAAGATGCTGCTTCTCTCAGCTTTGATATTTCAATCATGCAAGAGACTGTCTGAATATATGGGTTCTATTCTCTGACTTTGAAAGAGTGCTTTAAACTGTTGAAAGCCTTTATAGTTTTTGTACTTTGTTAAATGCTTTTACCTCCTCTCACTCTCATGTTCTTATTATTCACTATACTGGAGCAAACTCTTGGTACTTTTTTTACTTTTCATCTACTGACCATTAGTCATTGGTTCATTCTTCCATCTGTTCAT
>NW_006407008.1:0-1205 GCF_000299155.1 Elephantulus edwardii
ATACAGTGAAAAAGACAATCCTGACAAAAGAAGTCTACATGTTTAACACAATCCGTACAGACACCAAATAAATTTTTCACAGATATATAAAAGACAACTGGCAAGTTTATTTTGAAAAGGAAAGTGACCCAGAAAAAGAAAAACACTTTGAAAAAAACAAGAAATGAAGTGTGAGGCATAGCACTCCCTGACCTCAATGACAACTACACACTTAGCTGTAATAACCAAAACAACACAATACTGTTACAATAAAGGCACATAAACCAACAGAACAAAATTAAGAACTCAGAAATTGACCCATCTAAGGTCAATTTGTATTTTACAAGGAAACAAAACCTATCAAATGTGAAAATGACAAATTTCCAACAAATGGTACTGGCAAAACTGGACTTCTACCTAAAGAAAGCTGAAACAAGATCCATATCTCACAAACACCACAGACAACATAAGGTGTATCAGAGACCTAGGGGCAAGAGACAAAAATGGGTCCAAATTTAGATGGCCTCCCCTATGGTATTAAAAGACTCACAAATATAGTCAGAAAAGCGTGACCAGGAGAGGATAACATCGACGAAGTGACCTTGTAAAGATTAAGTTCCTATGTGCATCAAAACCTTTTTTCCAGTAGTTGTTGTTAATTGCCATTGAGTCACAGGCGACTCATAGCGAGCCTATGAAGGAGAGTCCTCAACGCTCATGTGTCTTTCATCCTCTCTCCAGGTTCATAGGGTTTCCGGAGGCAGGCTATTACGGAAATGAATGCCACTCCTCCATCCAAGTAGAATGAAAATAAAGCCAATTGATTGGAAAAAAAAATATATTGCAATTACATCTCAGAGACAAGGGTCTCATAACAAAAATTTACAGAATACTACAGGACCTCTTAAAGAAAAATACTGATAACTCAATTGCAAAATGGGCAAAAGATAAAGAAAGACATTTCATAGAGGAATATGTCTAGATGGCCAGCAGATACTTGAAGAAATACTCAAAATATTTGGCAATAAAAGAGATGCAAATAAAAACCACGAGGAGATATTGCCTCACCCTAATAGCAATGACAAAGTATAAAAGGAGAGCAAACATTGAAACAGTTGAGGGAGAGAACTGTATAAAAGGAATAATGATTAGGTATTATTGACATGACAAGAATCAAGAATAAGAGCTGCATAGTAATGTGGCCCAGGGTGGGGGCAGAATATAAC
>NW_006407009.1:0-1184 GCF_000299155.1 Elephantulus edwardii
CATAATTTGTCATAGTCCATACAGTCAAATGCCTTTGCATACTCAGTAAAGCATAAATAGACATTCTTCTGGTATTCTATGTTTTCAGTCAGGATTCGTCTGATATCAGCAATGATATCACTGGTGCCATGGCTTCAGAACAGAGCAGGGAAATGCTGCATGGTTCAAAATCAGGAAAACACTGCATCAGGGATGCTTCCTGTCTCCATATCTTTTCAATCTATATACAGAACAGTTCATTTGGAAAGCAGGGCTTTAATGAGGAGGAATATAGAATCAGGATTGGAGGAAGACTCATCAACAATCTACGTTATGCAGATGACACATCCTTGCTTGCTGAAATTGAAGACCTGAAGCACTTGCTGCAAAAGGTCAAGGGCTGTAGTCTTCAATATTGAAGAATGGGAATACACAAATAGATGTGTTAGTTTATCCACAGAGTACTGGTCTGGATGTAATCATTCCACTAGAGTAAGTCACAGCATCTATTACCAAATGCAACTTTTAAAAGAATGTCATTCAGGGCCCAAGATTCCTGTACCATTCAGACTAAGGCCTACAGGAGCAGCAGCTGCAGCAGCCACAGCAGAAAGGCTAATAAGAGATAGAGATGATCTTTGGGGCTGCTATTTCATGGATACAAGACCAGAAACCTGTGCCCAAGCTTGTTGGAGGACTATGAGGAAATTTAGCATTGACATGACTAAGATCTTTGTAACACTAACTCCAGGAGACTGAAGACAGAGTTGTTTGCAAACACATTTCAGTTGTTGTCCAACTCTGTTATCAACCTAAATTATAGCCTTTTGACTTCCTAATAAACCTCATAACATGAATATGTTTTCATGTTGTGTGTGAGATATTTTAAAGGATTTTTGTTCCAAAGGAGAGTAAGATTTTTGTTGGAATTAGTAGGAGTACTGGGATCATGGTGAGCTGTCTGGCTTTCTAGGAATCAATTTGTTTTGTGTTGTATATGCTGTTTGTTGATGGGGAAAGGTCCCCTTTGCTGAGTTAGTAGAGGTTAGATAATTTGTCGCCATGCTGTCTTTGCTGTTTGTACATGTCCCACCAACTAAAATTAATATTAGGAGATTGAGGATTTCTACCAACTTTTGCTGTGTGAAATTAATGAAATGTACAATCAAGATTCATTAATAATAATTGGTGACTGGATTAGAAAA
>NW_006407010.1:0-1239 GCF_000299155.1 Elephantulus edwardii
TTCTTCAGTTTCAGCAAGCAAGGTTGTATCATCTGCATATCCTCTCCAGATTGAGCATTTCTGGCTATATTTGACATTCTGTTTATAGCACAAACTAGGCCTTCTAAGCTTGATCTCAGTTTATATTTAATGAACTTTATGATTTGGCTTTATTCCCAGGTCTCTGATCCACCTTCAGTTGATTTTTGCGTATGGCGTGAGACGTGGATCCTGTTTCAACTTTCTGTAGGTAGCAGTCCATTTTGCCAGCACCATTTATTGAAGAGGTTGTCATTTCTCCATTTGCTAGGTTTTATTTTCTTGTCAAATGTCAGTTGGCCATAGATAGCTTAGTTCATTTCTGGGTTCTCAATTCTGTTCCATTGGTCCATACATGTTTTGAATCCCATCTGGTCATGATGACTGATGCTTTCTTTTTTTTTTAATTTAATGTTGGACTCTATTGGCCTGAATATTGTTAAGGATTTTTGTTACTATATGCATGAGAGATATTGGTCTGTAGTTCTCTTTTTTTTTGTAATGTCTTTGCTTGCTTTTGGTACCAGAGTTGTACTTGCTTCATAGAATTACTCTTTGAGTATTCCTTCTTTTTCTATTTTTTAAAAAATTGTTTAAGTTGAATTGGTAATATTCTTCTCAAAACATTTAGTAGAATTCACCTGGACCAGATTTTTTTTTTTTGAGGCAAGTCTTTTTATGACCTGTTCAATTTCTTTTTTTGTTGTGGTTCTGTTCATGTGTTCTACATCTGTCTGTGTCAGTCTAGTAAAGTGTGGATATCCAGGAATTTGTCCATTTCCTTTAAGTTTTCAAATTTAGTGAAGTCGAGCTTTCATAATAATACATTATTACTGATTTCATTTCAGCTGGTGGTATTATAATTTAATTTAATTTCTTTAATTTATTATTTGAGTTATTTCTGCCTTCTCTTTCTCTCTTGGATTTGATTGTTGGTTTGTTGTGTGGGGGGGGTGTTGTTGTTTTCTTTTATTGTTTTTTGTTTGTTGTTTTAAGTTTGCCAATGGATTTTCTATTTTACTGGCCTTTTTGAAGAACCAATACCTGATCTTCTTATTGATGGGTTCACTTGTTTTTCTATTTTCTATCTCACTGAGGTCAGTTATTGTCCTTATAATTTCCTTTCATCCAGGATTGAATTATCTTATTGTTCTTTTTCTATTTGTTAAAGGTGTTTCATTATTAATTTTGCTTTTTTTCTTTCTTTTTTATGTGTTTGCC
>NW_006407011.1:0-1186 GCF_000299155.1 Elephantulus edwardii
CCCTCTATGAGATGGATTGACTCGGTTACTGGGGTAATCGGGATGGGTGTGTCAGAGGCAGTGTGGTTGGCGCAGGATAGAGCAGGGTTTAGGGCTGTTGTGCATAGGGTCGCTATGAGGCACAAACGACTCGACGGCACATAACAATAACAACAACAATACAAAATGCTTTCTTCTTTCTGTTTAATATTGATTCAGTGACTGGGGTAAGGAGTTAAGTGTGTCAGAGACAATAAGATTGGTACAGAATAGAGCAGGGTTTAGAGCTGTTGTACAGCTCTAGAGGGTTGCTATTAATTGCAGGTGACTCAACGGCACATAACAACAACAACAACATTATCCATATAATATCCTTCAGCATAGTAAAACTTTGTCTAAACTTTTTTTTTCTTTCCTTTGAGAAAAAGCAGCTGTGGCTACAAACTGAAATGCTTAGGTGACCCAAATGTGTAACCAAGGAACAGTAAAAAGCCGATAGTCTTTCCAAGATGTTTGGCCTTAGAAAACGTGCAGGAGCATCATAGTGGGTGTCTTGCTGTCTTCACTGTTTGAATTGGCCTCGTTCACACTCTTTTCTAACCAAAACAATACCTAAGACAAGAGCTTTCTTACATCATTCCTTAAAGAAAATAAAAACTCAACTAAATATTTTTTAATATAAACCTAGAAAAACTTTTAAAAAAAGCAGTTATCATCCAGTTTATTCCAGCTGATGACTAGTTTATCAGAAACAGATTTCATACCTTTCTTCCAAAGCAGTTTTTTTGGGTGAACTAAGCTTCCAATTTTTCAGTTAGTTGTCAAATATAATTATTATTTACATCATTTAAGGACTTCAATGTAGAAGATTCTTCTTTAAAAGTACAGTGTTAAGTCTAAAACCTGCTCTTAAGAACATTTTAAAAGATTTATCAAGCTTGCAATTAAGTCAAAACTCCAAGATCACAGATTATTTTAGCTTTGTTTATAAGAAGCTCACACATGTTAAAATGTTACAGTTAAAAGTAATATAAAGATTAAATCTCTTTTCCTTTTCTTACATATGAGTGTATCAATTAGCCCTTTGCCACCCTATGTTCCTCCCTTTTTTCACAAGATTAAATACTTGGGAATAAATTTAACCAGAAGTACAAAGGACCTTTTCCAAGAAAATTACAAAACATTACTACAAGAAACAAAAAGAGAT
>NW_006407012.1:0-1160 GCF_000299155.1 Elephantulus edwardii
CGATGGGAAAGTCTGCTGTTAGGGACCTCTCTAAGGTACTCAGGAGCAACAGTGTCTCTCTGGAGACTTAGGTGTGCCTGATAAAGGCCATGGTATTTGCAATCGCTTGTTATGCATCAGAGAGGTGGACAATGACTAGGGAGGATAGACGGAGAGTGGATGCTTTTTAGCTGTGGTGCTGGAGAAGGGTAATAAATGTACCATGGACTGCCAAGAAAACAAAAAGATTCATCTGGAGAGGATTTAACCAAGCTACTCCTTGGAGGCAAGGATTCTGGGGCTTCATTCGACATACATTGAACATATTGCCAGGAGGGACGGGTCCTTGGAGAGGGACCTCATGCTTGGGAGGGTGGAGGGACAGCATAGGAGGGGAAGACCCTCTATGAGATGGATTGATTCGGTGACTGGGGAAATCAGGATTGGTGTGTCAGGGCCAGTGCAGTTGGCAGGTTTTAGGGCTGTTGTGCATAGGGTCGCTATGAGTCCAAAATGACGGCACATAACAATAACAACAACAACAACAACAGTGGAAATTTTATCTAAGTAATGGAAATTTTATCTATGTAATGGAAATTTCATCTATGTAATGGAAATTTTATCTATGTAATAGAAATTTCATCTATGTACTGGAAATTTCATCTATGTACAGGAAATTTCATCTATGTACAGGAAATTTTATCTATGTAATGGAAATTTGTCTATGTAATGGAAATTAAATCTATAATGGAAATTTTATCTATGTAATTGAAATTTTATCTATGTTTTGGAAATTTTGTGCTAATGCGAAACCTATACTTGGACCAAGAGGCAGTAATCAAAACAGTGCAGGGTAACATTGCATGGTTCAAAATTTGGAAGGGTGTAAGACAGGGATGATTACTGTCTCCAGACCTTTTTCAACATGTATGCAGAGAATTTTATCCAGGAAAGCTGGGCTCTATGAAGAGAATTGTGGCATCAGGATTGGTGGAAGATCTATTAACAATCTGCGTTATGGAGATGACACAACCCTGCTTGCTGAAACTGAAGAGGACCTGAAGCGCCTGCTGCAGAGTGTCAAGGACTGCAGCCTACAATATGGATTGAGGCTCAGTGTCAACAAGACAAAAAAAAATGTCAAGAAGACAAAGATTTTCACCACTGGACCAATTGGCAGC
>NW_006407013.1:0-1238 GCF_000299155.1 Elephantulus edwardii
ACTGCCTCTGAAAATCCACTGGAGGGTCAGCTATGAGTCTGCTTTGACCCAACAATATACAACAAGAACAACAATTTGTACTAAGAACTAATATCAAAGATGAGGAAATGAAAAGATTTATGCCAACTTCTGCACTCTGAAATTGAATAAACAGGCAATCAAGATGCATTAATAATGAGTGGTAAATGGAATAGGAAAGTTGGAAACATAGAAAATTTGTATCCGGGAGATATGCTTTCGGTGATAGAAACAACACTAGAGATTACATGGTAAAATTTTACAAGATCAATGATGTTAAGATTCTGTGCCAGCTTGTCATGATTCTCTGGTTTGGCACATATGGAAAGATGATGATGAATGATGTAATGTGGCGGTTCTGGAATGATGTAATTTTCCCTCTGGATGTGGTCTGATGTGATCAGCCTTGATCTGATCTAAGATGACTCGGGTGGCATGCAGGGAGCTCTGGTGGCCTAGTGGTAAGAAGCTTTGCTGCAATCCCAAAGCCACATGATTTGAATCTACCAGGTGCTCCATGGGAGAAGGAAGGGCAATCTTCTTCCTGTGATTTACTCTGAAAATCGGAAAACCCACTGGAGGGTCAGCTATGGGTCAGTTCTGATTCTTGGGAACACAACAACAACAACAGGGTGGGATGCAATACCCTTAAACTAGTCACAGCTCTGATCCAATGTAGGGAAAGCCTCAGGAATGTAGCCTTCATTAAGTTGTGGGGGTTCTTTGTGTGTGTTTTTTATACTGATTGATTTACAAAGTTCAAATACATTGTTTTTCACAAAAGATTCTTCTTATTTCCTTCACCCCACTCACCCATTGAATTGTGCAACCCAATAATTAATACTGCCTTCCTCGTCCTCACCCCTCTCTTTCCACCTCCCCTTTGGATCTTCATACTCATTCTACAATAACAGTTTTATACATTATTTGTCCTTGTGGGACTGAGTTAGTTCACTCAGCATAATGCTCTCCCGTTCCTCCCAAATTAGGTAGTAATTTACAAACTCATTGCTCCTGCATGCTGCATAGTATTCCACTGTATTAACGTACCATAACTTCTCAATCCATTGGTTTGTGATTGGATATCTGGGCTGTTTCCATATTCTTGCAATGGTAAATAATGCTGTTATGAATGTTGGTGTACAAGTCTCTGTTTGGGCCTCAGTTCTCATTTTTGGGGGGTATATTCCAAACAATGGAATAGCTGGATCATATGGAAT
>NW_006407014.1:0-1124 GCF_000299155.1 Elephantulus edwardii
TATTTGTTCCTTTTATGGTGTTTAGAACAGCTCATTTTCCTTCCATGGGAAGAAACATGGCACCCTGTCTTTGGCTGCCTCACGGTGATGTTTTTTGTTTCAGTTAGTGCTTCTTTTTGTCTTCTGAAGGGCTGGAGGTGAATGCTTTGCGGTCATGCTGAACAGGGGTGTTGACATGAAGAGGGGAAGACGCTTCCACTTTAACACTTTACAGGTCTTTAGTTAAATCAGCATGATGTTATTTTGTTCAGGTAGAAGATATTTTCCTGACAATTTTTGATGCAGACATAAGTTAGAAAACACCACAAAACAATGAGTATTACGGTATGCTAGGTTTATTTATAATTTGTCATTTTTTAAATGGCTTCACAAATTAGTGATATTCTTTAGTGATTATGACTTTCCTTAGCTGTTTAACTTTTCTGTTGTGGTTCAAGGCTCTTAAATTGTGTTTTTATTTTCCCACCCCTTTTTTTTTGAATTTTTTTTTATTTTCCCACCTCTTAATAGTTACGGATTACTACACTACTGTGGTAGTTAAAACAGCATGGTACTGATACAATGACAGACACATAGATCAGTGGAATAGAACTGCAAATCAGTCCATCTATTTATGGTCGACTGATTTTTTGCAAGGAGATGAAATCAGTTAGGTGGAGAAATGACAGTCTTTTTAACAAATGGTGTTGGTAAAACTGGAAATGTATCTGCAGAAAAATTGAACAAGATCCACACCTCACTCCATATACAAAAACCAACTCAAAGTGGATCATGGACCTTGGACTAAAATCAAGGACTATAAACTTCATTCAAGAAAAGCTTGGAAGAACTTTAGTAGTCCTAATCCACAACATAAAGAGTCTTCCAAGTATCCTGAAAAATTTAGAACCAGGAGAAGATAAAATAGAAGAATAGGACCTTCTAAAAATCAAAACCCTTTGCACATCCAAAAACTTCTCCAATAGGGTAAAAAGGGAAGCCACAGACTGGGAACAAGTCTGTGGTAATGACATGTGAGATAAGGGACTTATATTTAGAATTTATGAATACTTGAGCACCACAACAAGATAAAGGTGAATAATCCAGTTGAAAAATGGGCACAGGATATGAACAGACACTTCACC
>NW_006407015.1:0-1238 GCF_000299155.1 Elephantulus edwardii
GATAGATAGATAGATAGATAGATAGATAATAGAAAAATCAACTAAATTACCACTCCTTCTAAGAATTATATAATATTTGAATAGGTGAGAAAAGGCCAGTAGTTGAAGAAGAGTGGTTGTGGTTGGTTGTTGTTATGTACGTCAAACTGGAACCAACCTCTAGCTGACTCTGCGGCAAGTTTTCAGAGACAATCTCACAGGACAAGATTGCCAACCTTTCACTTGTAGAGCAGCTGATGAATTTGAACCACATGCCTTTGGGATTGCAGCACAGCTTCTTGTCACTAGGCTACCAGAAGAATGGTTGAGGCCGATAATTCCTTTATCCAGTAGGAAAACGGGAAACAGTTGGTGAGAGTAAAATAATGAGGTTCGCATATCTGAACGATGACTATAGTGCTTATGTGGGAAATGAGTCAGATAGGGTGAAAACAGCAACAATTCTGCGGTGAGCCTTTCATTTAAGCCGTCCAGATGAGAGACGGTGACAGTATCGACTAGTCTGTGCAATGCAAATAGAGACAGAAACACAATTTAAGAACTATTTCATTTCACTCGTATGAACTAGGACTTTGCTTGAATGTAGGAGATTTGGCGCTAGGGCAGTGTCACGTGGTGGTGGAGCAAGGATTCTGAGAAAGGATTGTTAAAGGAAGAGGATTTGGGTGCATTGACCAGTAAGTGTAAATTGTGTGGGAGGATTTGAAGATGAGATAGTGAAAGGCAATTTGATAAAAAGATTTGTAGCTCAGAGAACAGGTCTAAGAGCAAAAGCGCGCACGCGTGTGTGTGTGTGTGTGTGTGTGTGTGTGTGTACATGGTCACATATATGTATATTCACATATATATTCACATACATACCCAGAGACATATACTCACATACATATATACATGCATACATATGTGTGTGTGTGTGTGTATATATATACACACACACACACATACATATTGTTGTTATGTGCCGTCAAGTTGCTTATGACTCATAGCAACCCTGTGTACAACAGCCCTAAACTCTGCTCTGTCCTGTGCCAATCGCACTGTCTCTGACACACCCATCCCAATTACCCCAGTCACTGAATCAATCCACCTCATAGAGGGCCTTCCCCTCCTGCGCTGTCCCTCCTCCCTCCCCAGCATGATGTTCTTCTCCAAGGACCGGTCTCTCCTCACAACATGTCCAAAGTATGTTAGACGGAGCCTCAGAATTCTTGCCTCCAAGGAGCCACCCGGTTTAACCC
>NW_006407016.1:0-1238 GCF_000299155.1 Elephantulus edwardii
ATCTCTTCACCATCCATCCTGATGCTGCCAATTGGTCCAGTGGTGAGAATCTTTGTCTTCTTGACATTGAGCCTCAATCCATATTGAAGGCTGCAGTCCCTGACCCTCTGTAGCAAGCGTTTCAGGTCCTCCTCAGTTTCAGCAAACAGGGTTGTGTCATCTGCTTAACACAGATTATTGATAGATCTTTCACTAATCCTGACGCCATACTTCTCCTCATAGAGCCCAGCCTCTCGGATAATCTGTTCTGCATAGAGGTTGAAAAGGTTTGGAGATAAGACACATCCCTGACACACACCTTTCACAATTTTGGACCATGAATTATTTCCTTGCTCTGTCCCAATGACTGCCTCTTGGTCCAAGTATAAGTTTCTCATTAGAGCTATCAAGTGTTCTGGTATTCCCATTCGTCTAAGAGTCAGCCACAGTTTACTATGATCCACACAGTCAAACGCCTTTGCATAGCCAATGAAACGCAGCTAGACATTCTTCTGGTATCCCCTGCTTCCAGCTAAGATCGATCTAACATCAGCTACAATGTCCCTAGTACCACGACCCCTTCTAAACCTAGCCTGGACTTCTGGACATTTCTCTGATGATGTGCTGTTCCAGTCATTTTTTTATAATCTTCAGCAGAATTTTCTTGCATGTGAAATCAATGATATTGTTTATAGTTTCCACACTCTGTTGGATCACCCTTCTTTGGAATGGGAACAAATATAGATCTCTTCCAGTCAGTTGGCCAAGTCGTTGTTCTCCAGATTTCTTGGCACAACTTGGTGAGCACATCCAGAGCAGCATTTGTTAGCTGAAATATGTCATTTGTGCACACCCAAGTTTATTGCAGCTTTGTTCACAATAGCAAGGAGTTGGAAACAACCTAAGTGCCCATCAACAAATGAATGGATAGAGACGCTGTGGTATATTCACACAATGGAATACTATGCTGCATTGAAAAACAAGGAGCTCATGCAATATTGTTCAAAATGGTTGACTCTGGAAAACATTAGGCTGAGTGAAATATCCCAGTCACAAAAGGACAAATATTGCATGGTGCCACTGTTGTAAAACAGGACTGACCTTGGGGCTGGGAAGAGACTGAGTAAGATGAGTTCAATAATGTATACTGCACTGAAACAGAGGAGGAAGAAAACTGTTTAAAAAGGATATGTGATTAGGTATTTCTGTCATGACAGGAGTCTAGAGCGATGGCTACATGGTGGAGTGGACCTGGGGGA
>NW_006407017.1:0-1237 GCF_000299155.1 Elephantulus edwardii
CACTACATGGTTCAAAATTGGGAAGGGTGTACACCAGGGATACATCCTGTCTCCATACCTTTTCAGCCTGTATGCAGAACAGATTATCCGGGAGGCTGGGCTCTATGAGGAGAAGTGTGGGATCAGGATTGGTGGAAGATATATTAACAATCTGTGTTATGCAGATGACACAACCTTGCTTGCTGAAACTGAGGAGGACCTGAAGTGCTTGCTGCAGAGGGTCCGGGACTCTAGCCTTCAGTATGGATTGAGGTTCAATGTCGGCAAGACAAAGATTCTCACCACTGGACCAATTGGCAGCATCAGGATGGATGGTGAAGAGATTGAACTTGTTCACAGCTTTAGTTTGCTTGGCTCCACAATCAACACTCTTGGCACCAGTAGCTAGGAAATTTTAAGATGTACTGTGATGGTAAAGTCTGCTATTAGGGACCTTTCCAAAGTTCTGAAGAGCAATGGTGTCTCTCTGGAGGATAAGGTACATCAGATCTTTGCAATCACTTGGTATACATCAGAGAGTTGGACAATGACTAGGGAGGACAGAAGGAGAATTGAAGCCTTTGAGCTGTGGTGCTGGAGAAGAGTGTTGAGGGTATCATGGACTGCTAGGAAAACAGATTCATCCTGGAGAGGGTTAAACCAGGTGGCTACTTGGAGGCAAGGATTCTGAGGCTTTGTCTGACATACTTTGGACATGTTGTAAGGAGAGACCGGTCCTTGGAGATGGACATCATGCTTGGTAGGGTGGAGGGATAGTGTGAGAGAGAAAGGCCTTCTATGAGGTGGATTGATTCAGTGACTGGAGTAGTTGGGATGGGTGTATCAGAGACAATGTGATTGGCACAGGACAGAGCAGAGTTTAGGGCTGTTGTTTATAGGGTCCCTATGAGTCGCAAGTGACTCGATGGCACATAACAGCAACATACACACACACACACACACACACACACACACACATCCCATTGCCGTCAAGTTGAGACTAACTCATAGCTAATCTTTCATTGAATTTCTGAGAGTGTAAATTGTACAGGAAGAGATTGCCCATCTTTCTCCCACAGAGAAACTGGTGGTTTTGAGCCTCTTGTCCCTGGCTTAGCACTGCAACTCCCAATAGAATACACAGGTATTCTCCAGAGCTGGAACTAAGAAAAGCAATACCCTTCACAATAGCTAATCATAAGATTAAATATTTGGGAGTCAATATAACTAGAAGCACAAAAGATCTATTCAAAGAAAA
>NW_006407018.1:0-1237 GCF_000299155.1 Elephantulus edwardii
AATAGAAAACTATAGGCCAATATTTCTCATGAACATTGATGCAAAAATCCTGAATAAAATCTTGGCCAATAGAATCCAATGATACATAAAAAAAATAATTCAACATGACCAACTGGGATTCATAACAGGTATGCAAGGATGGTTCAACATAACAAAAACAACCAATGCAATTCATCACATTAACAAAGCAAAGAACAAGAACCACATGATCCTATCAATTTATGCACAAAAGGCCATTGACAAAATCTAACACCCTTTCCTGATTAAAACAGTCAACAAAATACGATTATAGGTGAATTTCTTCAACATAATAAAAAGTATATATGCAAACACAAGAACCAACATTGTTCTCAATGGAGAGAGGTTAAAGGCACGAGAACTAGGCTAGGATGCCCACTATCACCGTTCCTATTCAATATTGTATTGGAAGTCCTAGCAATAGCAATAGGGCAAGAGAAGGAAATAAGAGGTATCCAAATTGGCAAAGATGAGGTAAAATTATCTCTCTATGCAGATGATATGATAGTATACTTAGAAAATCCCAAAGACTCAGCAAGAAAACTATTAGACATAGTTGGCCAATTTAGCAACGTGGCAGGATACAAGATCAACACACAAAAAATCAACTGGATTTATCTACAGTGACAAAGAGAATACAGAACTGGAGCTGATAAAAACAATACCCTTCATAATAGCTAATCACAAGATTAAATACTTAGGAGTAAACCTAACCAGAAGCATAAAGGATCTATTCAAAGAAAATTACAAAACATTACTACAAGAAACAAAAAGAGGCATGGAGAAGCAGAAGAATATCCCTTGTTCATGGATATGAAAACTCAATGTTGTGAAAATGACAATACTACCAAAGGCAATTTACGTGTTCAATACAATCCCAATACAAACATGAATTCCATTCTTCAACGACATGGAAAAGGCAATTTCCAATTTCATTTGGAATGTAAAGAGGCCCCAGATAAGTAAAGCCCTCCTTAAAAAGAGAAACAACATAGGAGGCATCTCACTCCTTGATTTCAAATCCTACTCCACTGCTGTGGTGGTCAAGACAGAATGGTACTGGTACAATGACAGACACATAGATCAATGGAATAGAATTGAGAATCCAGATATCAGCCTATCTACCTATGGTCAACTAATTTTTGACAAGGAGATGAAATAAGTTAAGTGGGGAAACAGCCTTTTTAACAAATGGTGCCGGGAAAATTGGAAAACTATC
>NW_006407019.1:0-1237 GCF_000299155.1 Elephantulus edwardii
CTTTCCAGAGTGCTGAAAAGCAATGATGTCAGTCTAAGAGACTAAGGTGTGCCTAATCCAGACCATGGTCTTCACAGTTACTTGTTATGCAGAAGAATTGATGTCTTCGAATTGTGGTGCTAGAGAAGAGTCTTGAACATACCATGGACTGAAAATGGAAAAAAAAAAGGTCTGTTTTGGAGAGGGGAAAACCAAGTCTCTTTTTGGGGGCTAGGATTTTGAAGCTCTGTCTCACATACTTTGGGCCCATGGCCAGGAGATACTTGTTCTTGGAGAAGGATATGCTCGGAAGGGTGGACAGACAGCACAGGAGAAACTCCGGATGAGATGGATTGATATGGTAACTGGGGCAGTGAGGGTTGGTGTTTTGGAGTCAGTGAGTCTAGCTCAGGACACGGCAAGCTTCAGAGCTGGTGTACATAGGTTCACTGTGGGTCGCAGGTGACTCAACAGTGCATAAAAACAATAAACATTCCTTGAAAGAGATCATCCTTCATTATTGTTACCAATTTATAATGATGACTCTTCCTAGGGATAAAACTTTATTTTGTGGTTGTTAGATGCCAAATCATAGCAGCCCCAAACAAAACAGAATGGAACCCTGATTTATCCTGTGCTATCCTCACAAACTCTCTGCTATTTTAACCCTTTGTTTGAGTCACTGTGTCAATTCATCTCACTGAGGGTCTTCCTCTCTTTCACGGACTCTCTCTAGTTTTCTAAGTACGAACTCCTCCTGACAGCGTATGTAAAATGTGTTACAGGATGTCTCACCATCCTTTCTTGCAAGGATCACTCTAGCTACGCTTCTTCCAAGAACTTTATTCTTTTGGCAGTGCCTTAATATTCTTCTCTATCATCACATTTCACAGGCATCAATTATTCTTTGGTCCCTCATGCTTATTGTCCAACTTTCACATGCACATGACACAATTAAAAATATCGTGGCTGGAGTCAGGCACACCTTTGTCTTCAGAGTGAAATCTTTGCTCTTTAGCACTCTGACGAGGTCCTTGACAGCAGGTTTGCCGAATACACTATTCGCTTGGCTGCTACTTCCGTGGTTATTGATTGTGGAGTCCAAACAAAGTGACAACTTTGACAATTTAAAACATTTCTGCCTTTATCATGACGTTTATTGGCCCAGCTGTGAAAATTTTGTTTTCTTTATGTCGAGGTGTAAGTCATCCTGAAGGATGTAGTGTTGGATCTTCAATAAGAGTTCCAAGTCCTCTTC
>NW_006407020.1:0-1200 GCF_000299155.1 Elephantulus edwardii
ATGGGAACAAATATAGATCTCTTCCAGTCAGTTGGCCAAGTGGTTGTTCTCCAGATTTCTTGTCACAACTTGGTGAGCACATCCAGGGCAGCATCTATTAGCTGAAATATCTTAATTGGTATACTGTCTATTCCTGGGGCCTTATTTTTTGCTATTTCCTTCAAAGCAGCTTGAAATTCTTCCTTCATCACCGTAGGCTCTTGCTTATACGTTGTTTCATGAAATTCTTCTGTGTCTGTCAATTCCTTTTGATACAGTGACTCAGTATATTCTTTCCATCTTCTTTTATGACTTCCTGTATCATTTCATATTCTTCCTAAAGCATCCTTGATTATAGCAACTTAAGGTTTGAATTTGCTTTTCATTTCCTTGAGCTTAAGAAATGCTGAGCGAGTTCAGCCCTTTTGATTTTCCGACTCCAGATCCTTGCACATTTCATTGTAATATTTTACTTTGTCATCCCGCACTGCCTTTTGAAATCTTCTGTTCAACTCTTTGGTTTTACTGTGTGGATCAAAACAAACTGTGGCTGACTCTTAGAAGAATGGGAATCCCAGAACACTTGATCATGCTAATGAGAAATCTATACTTGGACCAAGAGGCAGTCGTCAGAACAGAGCAAGGAAACACTGCGTGGTTCAAAATTGGGAAGGGCTTGCACCAGGGATATGTCCTGTCTCCATACCTTCTCAGCCTGTATGCAGAACAGGTTATCCAGGCTCTGTGAGGAGGCATGTGGGGTCAAGATTCTGGAAGATCTATCAACAATCTGCGATATGCAGATGACACAACCTTGCTTGAGGAAAGTGAGGAGGACCTGAACTGCTTGCTGCAGAGGGTCAAGAACTGCAGCCTCCAATATGGATTGAGGCCCAATATCAAGAAGACAAAGATTCTCACCACTGGGCCAATTAAAAGCATCAGGATGGATGGTAAAGAGATTGTTAACAGCTTTAGTTTGCTTTGCTCCACAGTCAACACCCTCGGCACCAGTAGCCAGGAAATTAAAAAATGTATTGCGATGGGAAGGTCTGCTGTTAGGGCCCTCGCCAAAGTACTGAAGAGCAATGGTGTCTCTCTGGAGACTAAGGTGCGTCTGATACAGGCCATGGTCTTTGCAATCACTTGTTATGCATCAGAGAGTTGGACAATGACTAAGGAGGATAAAAAGAGAATTGATGCCTTTGAGCTTTGGTGCTG
>NW_006407021.1:0-1178 GCF_000299155.1 Elephantulus edwardii
CTGCAGTATTCTGGAAATGTTAACTATGAGACCTCGTCTAAGAGGTCATTTCCAATGTTTGGGGGTTTTTTCTCCCCCACAGTCAGAAGGTTTCCTTTTCACCCTATCGGAAAAAAATTTTGATGCACACAGAGACTTAATCTTTAGAAGGTCCCATTCAAAATATTATGTTGTAGTAGTTGTGCATTTTTGGCTATATTTTCCAGCCTATTTATACTATAGTCTAGGCCATCTAAGTTTCATCCAATTTTCTCTTATGATCTTTATGGTTTGGGGCTTTACCCCTAGGTCTCAGATCCACCTTAAGATGATTTTTGTGTATGGTATGAGATGTACATCCTGCTTCAGCTTATTATAGCAGGTAGATGTCCAGTTTTGCCAGCATCATTTGTTGAGAGGGTTGTCATTTCCCTATTTGATCCATTTTGTTTCCTTGTCAGATACGAGTTGACCATAGGTAGATGGGTTAATCTTTGGGTTCTCTAATTGGTTTTATTGGTCTAAGTGTCTGTCATTGTAGCAGTACCATGCTATTTTGATTATTATTTTGAGATCAGGGAGTGCTATGCCTCCAACTTCATTTTTTATTTTCAGTTGTTGTTGTTGTTATGTGCCATCTAGTAGCTTGCAACTCATAGCGACCCTATGTACAACCCTAAATGCTGTTCTATCCTGTGCCAACCTTGCCATCTCAAACACACTCATTCCCACCACTCCACTCACAGAATCGATCTATCTCATCGAGAGTTTTCCTCTCCTGCACTGTCCTCCACTTTCCCAAACATGATGTCCCTCTCCGAGAACCAGTCCCTCCTTGCAACATGCCCAAAATATGTCAGATGAAGCTTCAGAATCCTTGACTTCAAGGAGTACTCCAGGTTCTCAAGGACAAACCTGTTTGTTCTTCTAGCAGTCCATGGTATATTCAACACTCTTCTCAAGCACCAAAGCTCAAAGACGTCCATTCTTTTTCTATCATCCCTTTTCACTGTCCAACTCTCTGATGCATAGCATGTAATTGCAAAGACTATAGCCTGGATTGGGCGCACCTTAGTCTCCAGCCTGAAGTCGTTGCTCTTCAGTACTCTAGAGAGGTCCCTCACAGCTGACTTTACCAATGCAATTCATCTCCTGATATCATGGCTGCTGTTACCAAGAGTGTTGACTG
Source organism: Elephantulus edwardii (assembly GCF_000299155.1). Lineage (NCBI taxonomy): Eukaryota > Metazoa > Chordata > Mammalia > Macroscelidea > Macroscelididae > Elephantulus > Elephantulus edwardii. The sequence goes on from NW_006407021.1 coordinate 1,169, forward strand.
TGGAGCCAAG
>NW_006407022.1:0-1237 GCF_000299155.1 Elephantulus edwardii
ATAGTCACGGAATCAATCTATCTCATCGAAGCTCTTCCTCTCTTGTGCTGTCCCTTCACCCTCCCAAGTATGACATCCCTCTTGAAGGACTGGTCCCTCCTTGCAACATGGCCAAAGTATGTCAGATGAAGTTTCAGAATCTTTGCCTCCAAAGAGCAGCCTGGTTTCACCCTCTCTCGGATGAAAATGTTTGTTTTCCTAGCAGTCCATGGTATATTCAATACTCTTCTCCAGCACCACAACTCAAAGGCATCAATTTTCCTTCTATCATCCCTAGTCATTATCCAGCTTTCTGACACATAGCAAGTAACTGCAAAGACCATGGCCTGAATCAGTTGCACCTTAGTCTCCAGAATGACATTTTTGCTCTTTCATACTTTGGAGAGGTCTCTGAGAGCAGATTTTCCCAAAGCAGTTCATCTTTTAACTTGTTGGCTGCTGGTACCAAGACTATTGATTGTGGAGCCAAGCAAATTAAAGCTATTAACAAGCTCAATCTCTTCATTGTCTATCATGATGTTGCCAATCAGTCCAGTGGTGAGAATCTTTTTCTTCTTGATGTTGAGCTTCAATCCATGTTGAAGGGTATAGTCCTTGACCTTCAAGTCCTTGACCAGCAAGTGCTTCAGGTCCTCCTCAGTTTCAGCAAACAGGGTTGTGTCATCTATATAATGCAGATTGTTGAGGAGTCTCCCTCAAATTCTGAAGCCACATTTCAAGCTGAACAGAAAATTTCAAAGGTAGCACAGGAAGACAAATAAAAATGATATGTACAAAAAGCCCAAGTCAGGAAATCAAAGGTGCTGAACTCACTCAGCATTTCTTAAGCCGAAAGAAGTGAATAACAAATTTAAGCATCGAGTTGCAAATTTGAGCCTTAAGGATGCTTTGAGTAGAATAGTAAATGATCCAGGGAGCATTAAAAGATGATGAAAAGAGTATAGAGTCATTGTACCAAAAAGAATTGGCAGACATAGAAGAATTTCATGAAACAACATATGAGCAAAAGCCTGTGGTGGTGAAGGAAGAAGTTCAAGCTGCTCTGAAAGAATTTTGGAGGGGGGGGGCGAGCAATATAAAATTTAAACATTAAAAGGAAAAAGAAAACAATTAAAAGTCATGATGAATCACAAAAAAAACCCCAAAATTAAAATACTATTAAAAAAGAATATTTAATATTGCCATAGGAAAGTCTGCTGTTAGGGACCTCTCCAAAGTACTGAAGAGCAATGGTGTC
>NW_006407023.1:0-1150 GCF_000299155.1 Elephantulus edwardii
TTTCTTCCTCTTCTGTCTTTGTAATGACCGTTTGCACTCTTCCTGAATGATACCTTTGACATCCTCCCACAACTCATCTGGTCTTCGCTCATTAGTGTTCAAGGCCTCAAACCTGTTCCTGAGACAATTCTTAAATTCAGGTGGTATGAAATCAGAGTCGTATTTTGGCTCCTGTGGATTCGATTTAATTTTCCTCAGCTTCAGCTTGAACTTGCACATGAGTAGTTGGTGGTTTGTTCCACAATCAGCTACTGACCAAGTTTTCACAGCTGATATTGAGCTTCTCCAGCGTGTTTTTTCCACAGATGTAATCAATCTGATTCCTATGCATACCATCAGGTGAAATCCATGTGTATAACCTGCTTTTATGTCTCTTAAAAACGTATTTGCAATGAATTGATTGTATAAAATTCAATCATTCTATCTCCAGCTTCATTTCTGTCACCAATTCCATGTTTTCCAACTACTGATTCTTCTTTCCTGTTCCCAACTTTTGCATTCCAGTCACCCATTATTATCAATGCATCTTGATTGCATATTCGATCTATCTCTGCCTGTAAGATTTGGTAGAAATCACCTATTTCTTCTTCTTTGGCTCTGGTTGTTGGAGGAGTTCTTTGGATTAGAGAAAGATAAACTCACAAAACCTGCCATTCAGAAAAGGAAAGAATAAAAGCCGTTCCGTAACTATGGGTCAAAAATAATGTGCAATCCACCTGGTACATAGGTTAAATATTTCTTAGTGTAAAGATAGAAAAAATTACTTAGGCTCTCTTTTCTCGAGTAAATTCCTTGTGTGCGGTTAATGGTTTCTAATTCTTGACTCCTCCTTCTTGAAGATTCTTTCTAACCCATTGCTTTTGTTGGTCATATTATGTGGACATACTTCTAGATCCTTTCAGTTTGGACCCCAAGGGCTGTTTTAAGTCCTCAAGAGTTAAAGGACTTGTTGTGACTAAATAAAATTTGCTAATTTGAAGTTTTATGTCAGTTATAGTACAATCTGATGGTAACGTGTTATTTTGCATCTATTGTGGTAATGTTTCTGTCACTACAGGGTCCACAAAACTCTAATATACACATGAAATATTTGTGTTCACATTTCACATTATTGTTGTGTGCCGTTGAGTTGCTTGTAACTCATAGCACT
>NW_006407024.1:0-1197 GCF_000299155.1 Elephantulus edwardii
AGTCAAGGAATAAAAATCTTATGCAGAGTTAGTGACTGGCAGTGCACCTCAAAAGTTTAACATAGTACTGTACACACACGGCAAGTGAGGATCCATTTCCACAGTGTATTGCTTTATAAACAGTTATCGCAAGAAGTATTTGGAATGAAATGAGAAAGTTTCCCCACCCTTCTCTTTTCAGTCTCCTTTTTCTCACTGGTGATTAGCATCATTATGGATCCTGAAGAGACTGAGATTCTTAACAGTTTTAGTTCGCTTGGTTCCACAATCAACTCTTGATACCAGCAGCCAGGAAATCAAGCGACAAATTGCACTGGGAAAGTCAGCTGTCTGGGAACTCTCCAGAGGACTGAAGAGCAATGATGTCATGACGGAGACTAACGTGCACCTAATCAGGGCCACAGTCTTAGCAATTGTGTGCTATGCACTGGAGAGCTGGACAGTAATGAGGGATGATAGAAAGAGATTCGATGCCTTTGAGCTGTGTGGTGCTGAACAGGTTTTCCCTGGAGAGGGTGAAACTGGGCTTCTCCTTGGAGGCATGGATTTGTACATACTTTGGGCATGTTGCAAGGAGGGACCATTCCCTGGAGAGGGACAGCATGTTTGGGAGGGTGGAGGGACAGCACAGGAGAAGAAGACCCTCAAGATGGATCGATTCAGTGATTGGGGTAAGGGGAGTAGATGTGCTAGAGATAGTGAGGTTGGCACAGGATAGCTAGAGTAGGGTTTAGGGCTCTAGTACATAGGGTCACTAAAAGACACAAGCAAATCGACTGGCACATAACAACAACAATGTCACCATTGTCATTTATATATCCCTCTTTCTTCATCCACATAATAGAACATCTTTGCAATAGAATTCCATTTGATTTACGATATCTGTCTTGATGGTCTTAGGCTACATATATATGGTGCTTTCATAACTTAGTGGTTAAAGACTTGCACTGCTAACCCAAATGCAGGTAGTTTGAATTTCTCCATGTAAGGAAGATGGATAATCTCTTTGTATACAATTCACAGCCTCCGACAACTCAGTGGAGGGTCAGCTGTGAGTCAATTTCCACTTAACAGCAATAAGTTGTTTTTTGAAATGTGCAGTATCTTAGGATAAACCTGCATTTCAAAATTTTGCCTTTTAATCAATGTGAGCCCCCATCTTTGTCTGGGTTTTCCCCTGCTCATTATATCCATACG
>NW_006407025.1:0-1237 GCF_000299155.1 Elephantulus edwardii
CTTTACAATCACTTGCTTTGCGTCAGAAAGCTGGACAATGACTACGGATGATTGAAGGAGAATTGATGCCTTTGAGCTGTGGTGTTGGAGAAGAGTATTGAATATACCATGGACTGCTAAGAGAACAAAAAAGTTTGTCCTAGAGAGGGCAAGGGATTCTGAAGCTTCATCTGACATACTTTGGACATGTTGCAAGGAGGGACCAGTCCTTGGAGAGGGACATCATGCTTGGGAGGGTGGAGGGACAGCGCAGAAGAGGAGGACCCTCGATGAGGTGGATTGAGTCAGTGACTGGAGTAATGGAGGTAGGTGTATCGGAGACAGTGAGGTTGGCACAGGATAGAGCAGGGCTTAGGGCTGTTGTACATAGGGTCGCTATGAGTCGCAGATGACTCGAGGGCACATAACAACAACAACAACAAAGTACAAAATTCTGTCATCTAATCTCCAGTTGCGTTTCTGTCACCAAGACCATATATGTCAACTATCAGTCTTGCTTCCCAACTTTTGCATTCCAAACATCAATTTTTGTTGATGCCTCTTGACTGTGTGTGAGGTCAATTTCAGACTACAGAAATCAGTACAAATTCTCAGTTTCTTCATCTTTGGTTTGGTTGGTTGGTGTATGTATTTGACTAATACTTATATTATCAGATCTTCCTTGTATGCATATGGATATCATTCTGTTATGGACAGCATTGTACTTCAGGATAGATCGTCAGATGTTCCTTTTGACAATTAAAATAATACCATTGCTCTTCAATTTAGCATTTCCAGCATAAAATTACTCTGCAGTTTGCAAGCTGAAAGAACTAAAGAACACAGTAAATCTTCATAGAAGGATTCTGTGGGCAAAATATTGAATGATGCAGAAAGATTCAAAAGGAGGTGGAAAAATTAGGCATTATCACTGCACCAAAAAGAATTGGTTAACTCTGGCCCATTTCAGCAAATGACATATAATCAAGAGCTAGTGATGGTGAAGGAAGTCCTCGCTGGGGTGAGCTGGTATAATAGTAATCAAAGTGCTCTGTTAAACATCTGAAACACTGGGTGTGTTCACTAGTCCAGGCCAAGAGCCACGGAAGGCAGCTATCTGATCAATCAATTGAAAAGATCCCTGTTCCTTTTATTGTAAGAAACACCTTCCCTCTGTAACTTGATTTGTGTCACTATTAGAACCTCTACTCAGAATATTATTGCTTGTTAATTTTTGACTCATGTACTTTTAACTTGT
>NW_006407026.1:0-1194 GCF_000299155.1 Elephantulus edwardii
AAATATAATTATAGAAAAAAAATAGTTTAGTCTTATGGGTTCAACCACAACTCTGTTAATGTAGCTTGAAAATGGTCACAGGCAACATATTAAATATGTTATATATAAATGGAAAAGCATGGCTGTGCTCCAATAAGACTTCATTTACAAAATCAAGTGGTATTATGGAATGTTGGGGAGGAAGGGAGTGCCTCTGGCCAGGACAGATTGCCTGAGCTCAAGACCGGTGCAAGCCTCCCAACGGCCTTGAATACCGGGTAGAGAAAGCTCCCCTGTGTATGGCTGTACTGGCTTGAGAAAGCTCACCACCTGGGAAGATGGCAGCCGCATTTGTGGAGCTGGGACTGATCTGAACGAGGCAGAGCTTCTCCCGACCAATCCACATGTCCCATCCTCTCCCAGAGTGGTGTATCACCATCGTGCTTACTCCCATTAGGGTGTCACTGTCAAGTTGCCAGTGAACTAACAGTGACAAAGTGGATACATTTTAGTCCATATTTTGGGATAGAGAGATGGCTAGGCTTATGAGAATAGACTCAAAATGTGAAGATCTTTATGAGGAGAGGGCATAATGTGTGTTACTGAGCCTACCTAATCTACATATTAATGCCTAACAAAAAAAAATTCAATCATAAAAAAGTCGCTAAACAATCAAATATGAGAAAGAACTCAGTCACTTGACATCAGCCAGCCTCTGTCACTGGCTACCCAGAAACTAGTAAAATGGACACATGAAGAAGCTATGGTGGCCAAGATCAAGGTTATGCATGTGCTCAATGCATTGAAATTTATGTATGAACATCTTCTTACTAGGGCTAATACAACAAATGTTGCTGCTGAATATTCATCTTGTTAACCATGAAGACAAGTGAAATAGCTATCAGGTGGCAAGTTGACTACGTTGGACTCCTGCCATCCTGAAAGCACCACCAATTGCTTATTTTTATAAAAACAGTTGCGTATTACTGGCTCCATTTATCTTTCTGGTTTGCAAGGCTTCAGGCAGTACCACAATGTGAAGGGGCTTGTGGATTATTTTATTCCTTTTGGCATGGAATCCCAGATAACATCACAGTAGGCCAAGAGAACCACCTTACATTAAAAGAAATATGAGAGTAAGCAAAAGATCAATTGATCCACTGATTACACCCACACACACACACACAAATACACACACAAAGTCATTGCTAGATC
>NW_006407027.1:0-1232 GCF_000299155.1 Elephantulus edwardii
ACTGCTGGTGCCAAGAGTGCTGATTGTGGAGCTGAGCAAGCTGTAATTGTTAACAACTTCAAAGGTGATGTCTTTGGGTTAGCAGTGCAACTGGCTTAAGGAGTCTGCCACCAGAGCTCCCGTTTCTGGCTTAATATTTTGTAAGATCGGTAATAACCCAACACAATTCAGTGCCATTGACTCAATCCCTACATATAGCAACTTTCTGTTTGGATTCTAAGAAATCTTTATAGCTTACTGTCCCTCTTTTTTTGTTGTGGTTGTTGTATACTTTTGAGTCAGAACTGACCCCTAGCAGACCCCCCAGTGGGTTTTCAGAGGCAGTTAATTGCACAAGAGGAGATTGGTTCTTTTTCTACAACATTGCTGCTGATGAATTTGTAGCTTGTATCTTTGGATTGCCAGCACAACTCTTTATGACTCATCCATCAGAGCTCCTTTTTCTTTTTAGTAGATAATGAAAAGGCATTTGATAAAATTGAACACATCTTCATAAATTCTTAACTGGGATTAGAGAAGTAATTAATCTGATAATTAGCAAACAATGATAGCAAAGTTCATATGTAATGGTGAAATAGTAAAACCTACTGTCTCTCACAAGATGAATGCCCAATGACACCATATCTGCTCTATGTAGGTTCTTATTAATAAAGTTAAACAAGGAAATAATTACAATTTGATACAAACAAAAAAATTATCTACATAGATGCCAAAGCTGGGTGATTTTAATCTGCAGCCCTCAGGCCTGGTTTTAATTGGTTTTGGCCAAAAATTCTTCCAAGTCATATAGCACTGGTCTGTCTGTTTGCTGTACAGAGCTAACTTGTGGTTGCTGTGATGCAAAACACTGACGTTGTGTCAAATGTGATAATGATTAACCCCTGGTGAACAGTGTTTCATGGAGGTCCCTGATTAAATCAAGCTTGGAAGCAGGAGTGGCATCCACTTCTGAAATAGCTTGCCTCCAGAAACCCTATGAACTTGGAGAAATGACGAAAGTTTTAAAGTGTTAATCTTTCATTCATAGGGTTGCTATGAGTCATCTACGACTCGACAGCACTCAACAACAACAACAACACATATGAAGTCCAGAATAATCTATAATTTGTTTGGTTTGGTGGATGAGTGAATATTCCAGATGTGCTCAATTTGAGTGTTGATTATAATAGCAGCAAATAGAAAAATATAGTTTACAGCTGATTTTCACTTAACAAAGCAGTTGGAATTAAAAT
>NW_006407028.1:0-1236 GCF_000299155.1 Elephantulus edwardii
TACCCCTATACAGCAAGTGGAAAGACCAGGATTATATGACACAGAAGAATGTTTCATCAAGAACAATTAAAGGCAGGCTTGAGGGCCATGGATTGGAGTCACCCACCTTTGGTTTGGGGGCATCATTTTCTGTCCACTCGGCCAACTGATCTCTCTCTATGCTATGATCTTTCTCTTGGCTGAGGTAGTATTTTAAAAACTGGGACAATTCAAATAAAAAATTCTTGTAAAATGAATCCTTATTCTAAGTGGTAAAAGCCTAGTGGGTTTCTGCTCTCTAACATTAGGGCTCACCCTCCCCTACTGTCCTCACCCCTGTCCACTTGTCCTTTCTCTTACCAGCATGAGCCATATTCCTCTCCTAGGTGAGTTTGCCTCAGATTTGCAGTTTCCTTAAGTAGACATCATTTAAAGTTCAACCAATATAAAAGAGGCATGATCCTGATTCTGACACCTGAGCATGACAGAAACAGTTAAATGTTGTGCTGCCAAAGAGAAGGCATGTTGTTCAAAGGCAGCCACCAGCTGCTCTGTGGGAGAAAGCTGGCTGGACTCCTCCTGTGATTTGTACTGCCTCGAAAAACCTGCTGGAATGGCAGCTATGAGTCGGTTCCAACTTGATAGCGCAGAATAAGAAGGTTGTAGAACAAACTTCTGTTGTTAGGTGCTGTTCAGTCCATTTTTAATTCATAATAAGCCCATGGGACAGAACAGCCCTGCCCCATAGGGTTTCTTTATTGGGCTATGCTCTTCAATGGAAGCAGATCCAAGAAGCATTAAAAGAAGATGGAAGGAGTACACAGAGTCACTGTACCAGAAGGATTTGGTTGACACTGAAGAATTTCATGAAATAACGTGTAAGCAAGAGCCTATGTGATGAAGGAAGAACTTTAATCTGTTCTAAAAGAGTTGGCAAAAAACAAGACCCCAGGAATTGATGACATACCGACTGACATAAATCAACAAACAGATGCTGCCCTGGATGTGCTAAGTTATGACAAGAAATCCGGAGGACAGCCAGCTGGCCAAATGACTGAAAGAGATCTGTATTTGTTCCAATTCCAAAGCAAGGCGATCTGACAGAGTGTTGTTGTTGTTGTGTACAAAGTGACTCGATGGCACAAAACAACACAATATCATATGCTGGTGATGAGCACTGGCGGCCTAGGAGCAAGAAACTGTGCTGCAATCCTGATGACACATGGTTAGAATTCTACCAGCTCCTCCATGGAAAAA
>NW_006407029.1:0-1236 GCF_000299155.1 Elephantulus edwardii
AGACCCTCTATGAGGTGGATTGATTCAGTGACTGGGGTAATCGGGATGGGTGGGTCAGAGGCAATGTGGTTGGCGCAGGATAGAACAGGGTTTAGGGCTGTTGTTCATAGGGTCGCTATGAGTCGCAAACGACTCGATGGCACATAAGAACAACAATATTGGAGTCAGATGGTATCTCATTGTGGTTTTGACATGCATATATCTAATTGCCAGTGATTTGAGCATTTCTTCATATGTCTGTTGGCCAGTCGAATATTTTCCTTTGTGAAAATTCTTTTCTTGTGTTTTGATTATTTTGTAATTGGGTTATCAGTCTTTTTCTTCTGGAGGTCCAGGAATATTATGCAAACTTTCATTTATGAGATTCTTGTCTGAGATGGTATTGCCAAATGTTTGGTCTCAGTCAGTGGATTTTCTTTTCCTGTTGTAGAAAGCTCTTGATACTTGCAGGGATTTAATTTTTAGAAGGTCCAATTCATTAGTCTTATCCTCTTCAGATTGTGCGTGTCTGGATGTATTTGGCAGTTTCTATATAACATAGAGTAGCTCTTTTAAGCTTGATCCCAATTTGTCTCTTACAAACTTTATGATTTTGGGCCTTTCTCTCAGGTCTCTGATCCACCTTGAGTCGATTTTTGAATATGGTGTAAGAGTCGATTTTTTAATATGGTGTAAGATGTGGATCCTGTTTCAGCTTTCTGCCTTTAGCCATCCAGATTTGCCAACATTATTTTTTGAAGAGGATGTAATTTCCCCCTTTGATTGGTTTTATTTCCTTGTCGAATATCAGTTGATCATAGATTGCTGGGTCCATTTCTGGGTTGTCAATTCTGTAGCATTGGTCTATGCACCTGTCATTGTTCCAGGACTATGCTGTTTTGGATACTTCCACTGTGTAGTAGATTTTGAGGTCAGGGAGTGTTATGTCTCATTTTTGTTTCTCAGAGTGTTTTACTTATTTGTGGTCTCTTTCCTCTCTAAATAAACTTGACAATTAATTTTGTATATGTATTAGTATTGCATTGAACATGTAGATTGCTTTTAGTAGGATTGTAATTTTCACAATATTGAGTCTTCCTATCCATAAACAGGCCACATCTTTCCATTCCTTTTGATCTTTTATTGTGTTTTACAAAAAAATATTCCATAGTTTTCTTTGTATAGCTCTTTTGTATCTATTTTTTTTGTTTGTTTGCTTTTTTGTTTTTTTTTTATAATTTTTTAAATTTTTTTTTT
>NW_006407030.1:0-1236 GCF_000299155.1 Elephantulus edwardii
GGTGAGATTGGCTCAAAATAGAGTAGGGTTCAGCACTTTTATGCATTGGGTTGCTATGAGTCATTGTCAACTTGACAGAACATAACAAGAACAACAACATGTGGCTTTACTTATTCCAGCAAAAAGGCATAGTGCTTGGAATACGAGTTCTGTATAAAGAACATGGAACCTTCTACTTAAAGCACTTACTTACTTAAAGCACTGCTCATCTTTTAAAGAACTATTCCTTTAGAAACCTTAGAATATTTATGCTTTACAATCATTCTCAAGTTCAACAGGGTTATATTCTTTTTAAAATATGTTTTATATTATTTAGATTGAGTACTTTGAATCTTTTTTATTGTGTTTCAAAATTTTGCTGAGTAAATTGGTTTTCCATTCAGCAATTTACATGCATTTCGTTTCATGACATTGATTGCAGTCCTCACAATGTATAACACTCTTCCTAAGACCTTCCTGTGTTTATCATTTCCCATTTGTCCTTATTTTCCACCCTTTACTGCCTCCTGCACTTAATCCCTGGGGAAATGCTGCTCTTTTATTCTCATATGGCTGGGTTTGTGGTTTGTTTGGGTTTTTCTCCCTTTTAATATTTTATATTGTTTTGCTTACAAAAGTTTGTGTACATTGTGTTCCACCTTATTCTTCATTCTACTGTATTTCATACAATCATTACCATGCATTGTTGTCATTGTGTTGTTGTTGTTTTGTGCTGTCGAGTCACCTGCAACTATTAGTGACCTTATGTACAACAACCCTCAACCCTGCTCTACCCCACACATTATGTTTTATAAAATTAATCACCATCAGAGTTTGGCCATTATTCCCCTGTCTTTCTACATGGATCCTTCTCATTTCCTTCACCCCTCCCTCTGCCTAACAAACTGTGCAACCCTTTGATTTCGCCCCTTCCGATCCTCACTTCTCTGCTCCTACTCCTTCCCCCCTAGGGTTCCCATACATGTTTTAGTAGTTATCCTATTTTTTTTTTACAGTAGTGGTCTTATGCAGTATATGTCTTTATGAGACTGAATTAGTTCACTAAGCATAATGCTCTCCAGTATCTCCCAGGTGATGTAGTATTTTTTTTAATTGTTGCTCCTGAGTGCTGCATAGTATTCCATTATGTGAATGTACTGGAATTTCTCAGTCTGCTCAGTTGTGGTTGGATATTTGGGCTGTTTCAATGTTCTTACAATAATGAATAATGCTACTATGAACATTGGTGTATAAACC
>NW_006407031.1:0-1188 GCF_000299155.1 Elephantulus edwardii
AATGAATGAATGGAATTCCAAAATCTCTGTAGATGTTCACTGAAATGAAAAATAAATAATTTTTTTTAAAAAAAGCATGATACTGGTACAATTACAGGCATTTAGAACAACGGAATAGAATTGAGAACCCAGAAAGCAGCCCATCTACCTATGGTCAACTGATTTTTTACAAGAAGATGAAATCAGTTAAGTGGGGAAACAACAGCCTTTTTAACAAGTGGTGCTGGCAAAATTGGAAAAGTACATGCAAAAGACTAAAGCAAGATCCAAACCTCACTCTATATACAAAAACCAATTCAAGGTGGATCCTGGACCTAAGACTAAAACAGCAGACTATAAACACCTTAAAGAAAAGCTTGCAAGAACCCTAGAAGTCCTAATCCACAACATAAGCAGTCTTCCAGGTATCCTGGAAAACCTACAACCAAGAGAAGATAAAATAGATGAATGGGACCTTCTAAGAATCAAATCCCTATGCACATGCAAAACTTCCCCAACAGGGTAAAAAGGAAAGCCACAGACCGGGAAAAAGTATTTGGGAATGACATGTCAGATCAGGGACTTATCTCTAGAATTATGAAATACTTGAGCACCACAACAAGATAAAGGTAAATGATCCAATTGAAAAATGGGCACAGGATATGAACAGAAACTTCACTGAAGAAGACATTCAGATGGCTAACAAGTACATGAAGAAATGTTCAAAATTCCTAGCTGTAAGAGAGACGCAAATCAAAACAACTATGATATATCATCTCACCCCAGTCAGAATAGCGAAATTTGACAGAATAGTAAGCAACAAATTCTGGCGAGGTTATGGAGAAACTGGAACTCTTATTCACTGTTGGTGGAAATGTAAAATGGTGTAGCCACTATGGAAGGTGGTATGGAGCTTCCTCAAAAAGTTGCAAATAGAGATATCGTTCGACCCAGCAATTCTACTACTAGGAATATGCCCCAAAATGACCATAACTGCCACCCACGCTGATATATGCACACCCATGTTTATCGTGGCTTTGTTCACAGTAGCAGGAAGTTGGAAACAACTTAAGTGTCCATCAGCAAATGAACGGATAGAGGAGCTGTGGTATATTCACACAATGGAATACTATGCTGCATTGGAAAAATAAGAAACTCATGCAATATTATTCTAAATGGGTGACCCTGGAGGACATTATGCTGAGTGAA